>NW_027187309.1:3376096-3428086 GCF_028583685.1 Petaurus breviceps papuanus
TATATATATATATATATATATATATATATATATATATATATATATATGAAACATTTTATTTTTAAACTTTGAATTCCAGATTCATTCTGTTCCTCCCTTGACACCCAACCCTAATGGGAAGATAAGCACTTCAATATAGGTTGTACATGTATAGCTATGCAAAACATTTACATAGTGGACAAAAAGTAAAAGACTGGTTATATTTCCCTCCATCTTATCCCACCTCCCACTTGTTCTATTCTTTACTTTGATCCTGTCTCTTTTCTTTTCTTTTTAATTCTTTTTATAAAATTTATTTATTTATTTTATTTTGGAGGGCAAGTGGGGTTAAGTAACTTGCCCAAGGTCACATGGCTAGGTTTTTTTGTATGTGTGTGTTAAGTGTCTCAGGCCTGATCCGAACCCAGGTCCTCCTGATGCTGGGGCCGGCACTCTATTCACTGCACCACCTAGCCACCCCAGATCCTGTCTATTTTCTTTTTTTTAAATGCTTTACTAACTTCTGATTTACATCATTCGTTTCTGCCAGATTTTGAGTTACAAATTCTGGCCCTGTTTTCCCACTACCCACTGCTCCAAGATAGCAGTCCCACAGGATATCCCCTCCTCCAATCTTCTCTGTCCCATATGTTCTCCCATACCCCTTCCAACTTCTCCAGTGGACCTCTATGCATCAGTGCCTGTATATCTTATTTCCCAATTGTATGTAAGATGGTATTAATTATAGTATATATACAACCTACACTGAACTGCTTATTTTCCCAATAAGGGTGGGTGACAAGGAAGGAAGGGAATGAATCTGGAACTGAAAGTTTTAAAATCAAATATTCAAATATGTGTCTGTATATGTGTATGTATATATATATATGTATATATATTTTTTATGTATACTATTATTGATCCTGTCTCTTTTCAAAAGTGGGTGCTTCCAACTTCCCTCCCCACCCACCGTGCCCTCCCTTCCATCATGCCCCCTGTCATCCCCTTCCCCGCACCTCTCCTATAGGATGAGATACCCTATTTACTTTGTATGTCATTCCTTCCCTAAGCCAAATTCAATGAGAATAAGTTTGACCCATCCCCTCTTGACTTCCTGTTCTTTCCCTCCTTTGTAACTATTTTCCCTTGCCTCTTCTACATGAGATCGTTTACCCCATTCTGTCTCCCCATCTCTTCTCATTATATTCCTCTCTCATTTTAAGTATTATCCCTTCCTATTCAATTGGTCCTGTGCCCTCTATCTATGTATACCTGTACACATATATACACTCACACATATGTATTCATATGCCCATATACCCTTCTATATTGACATATATGTAAGTATATATATATATATACACACACACATACACAATCACAAATTTCTATTCCCTTCAACTATTCTCATACTGCAAAAAGTTTCATAAGTTACAATTATCCTTTTTCCATGTAGGAATGTAGATAGTTCAACCTTTATAAGTTCCTTATGATTTCTTTTCCCCTTTTACCTTGTCATGCTTCTACTTTTTTTTTTTGCCTTTTTGGAGGGCAATTGGGGTTAAGTAACTTGCTCAAGGTTGCACAGATAGTTGTGTGTGTGTGTGTGTGTGTGTGTTAAGTGTCTGAGGCTGGATCTAAAGTCAGGTCCTCCTGACTCTGGGGCTGGTGTTTTTCTCACTGTGCCACCTAGCCACCCCACCTTCTCATGCTTCTCTTGCTTCTTGTATCTGAATGTGAAATTTTGTTTTTTCAACTCTTTTTTTTTCACCAAGAATGCTTGAAAGTCCTCTATTCCATTGAATGACAATATTTGCCCCTGAAACATGATACTCGGTTGGTTTTAATCCCAGCTCCTTTGACCTCTGGAATATCATATTCCAAGCCTAGACCACACTCACAAACTACCGGATCCCAGAATCCACACTGCGCTGACCTCTCACTTTGTCCTTAGTATCTATGTGTTGATAATTCTGTAAACCACCACAATTGCTGGTGATTTGAAGTCCCTGTAGCTGGTGGCTGGTTGTGGCCACCCTGAGGCTAAAACATCAAGCTTGGGTGGGGCTGGGCTTGGCTCCCAGAGTGCTGCGTTAGCCCCTTCCTGCCAGCCTGCTGGACTGTCTTCAGCAGGAGGTTAGCTTTTTCTGTCATTTTGTGGGTTCTGTAGCTGCAAAGTTTGTCAGTAGTCATTTTTCCATTAATTGGAAGAGGTGGTAGCTGGAGCCATGCAGAAGTCCTGTTTCTACTCTGCCATCTTGACTCCACCCTTGTTTCAGCAACTTCTATAAGAGAACAGTCTTCCACACTTAATTGCACATTTCTATATCCTACTTTCAAATATATAGTGAAGGATCTCAGAGTCAGCTATTGTGCCTTTTTATAGCAGTCACAGCCTGACAGGTTGGTAGCCTGAGTTGGTAGGAACAGTAATATCCATGAGTGCAGTGAGCCCCAGAGGGCCCTGAAAATGTAGTGGAATTGAGGACTTTCAAGCATTCTTGATGAAAAAAAAAAACAGAGTTGAATACAAATGCTTGACATTCAGGTACAAGAAGGAAAAGAAGCATGAGAAGGTAAACAGGGAAAAGAAATCATAAGGAACTTATTGAAATTGAACTATTTACATTCCTACATGGAAAAACAATAAGTGTAACAAGAAATTTTTCTCATTATGAGAATATTTGAAGGGAATAGAAATGTGTGTGTATGTGTGTATTTATATATATATATATATATATATATATATATATATACACACACCTACACACACATACATACACATATATATGGATGTCTATATAGTTGGGTATATGGGCATATGATATATATATATATATATACATATATATATATGAGTGTGTGTGTGTGTGTGTGTATATATATATATATATGAGTGTGTGTATATATGTGTACAGGTATACATAGTCAGAGAACACAAGACTAATTTAGCAGTCAGCAATGATACTTTAAAGGTGCAATTGAGACGTGAGAGAGGAATATAATGAGAGGAGATGGGGAGAGGTAGAGTGGGGTAAATTATTTCATATAGAAGAGGTAAGGGAAAACTGTTACAATGGAGGGGAAGAACAGGAAGGCAAAACTGAATGAGTCAACCTTATTCTCATTCAATTTGGCTTGGGGAGGGAATGACATACACACTAAATAGGGTATCTTACCCGACAGGAGAGTAGGGGAGAAGGGGATAAGAGGGGGGATGATGGAAGAGAGGGCAGGGTGGGTGGGGAGGAAAGTTGGAAGCAGCAACTTTGAAAAGGGACAGGATCAAAGTAGAGTATAGAAGAAGTTGGGGGTGGGATAGGATGGATGGAAATATGTTCAGTCTTTCACAATATATCCAATATGGAGATGTTTTGCATGGCTTCACGTGTATAACCTATATTGAATTGCTTATCTTCCCAGTAAGGGTGGGTGACAAGGAAGGAAGAGAATGATTCTGGAATTCAAAATTTTAAAATCAAATGTTTATATATATATACTGTGTTTCCCCGATAATAAGACACTGTCTTATTAATTTTTTTGGACAGAAAAACACCAGAGGGCTTATTTTCATGGGAGGGCTTATTTTAATGAACATTGACAGCAATTTTAATAAACAGGTAAATGTGAACAAAAAAATGTACCTTTATTCAATAAGCAAATCACTGGGGAAGAACAGGATGACGCGCTCACTGCTGCAGCTCTGATTGGATGCAGCTCGGAGCGCAGCGTGCCTTTCACCTGGGGGGGGGGGGGAACGGTGCATACAGAGGGCACAGTAATGTAGCATGTTGCGCAGGGGATCACCTTCACTACAGTAGCAATCTCAATAGGGCTTATTTTCAGGGGAGGGCTTATTTTAGAGGAATCTTACACAGTAAGGGGAGGGCGTATTTTCGGGATAGGTCTTATTATCGGGGAAACATGATATATATATATATATATATATATATATATATATATATATATAGATACACACACATATATATGTGTGTGTGTGTGTGTGTATGTCTGTGTGTGTATTATTATTTTTCTTTTACATGTAACTGGGAAATAAGGTATACAGGCACTGGGGCATAGAGATCCACCATGTCCTACTGAAAAGTCAGAGGGGGGATGGGAGAAGATATGGAAAAGAGCATATTAGGAGAGCAGATATTCAGTGGGATTGCTATTTTGGGGTGGTGATTAGGGGAAAATTGGGGAGAAAGTTTGTAAATCTAAATATTATGGAAATGAATGATGTGAACTAAAAATTCAAAAAGAGAGGAAAAAAAGAATCCAAACCTCCATGAATATAAGATGAGTTCTTTCCATAAAAACTATGCAGCATGTCTGGTGCCTGGTTCAGCACAGTATAATACTGTCCCACAAATTCCTGCCCAACCAACAGAGGACTTGGCTTCTCCATAACCATCTTTTTGGTCGACTGTAACATGCAGGTCTTAGTGGGAGAGGAAGAGTCTTCACTCCTAAGCAGGCTAGGTAGCAAAACTCTCTCATGCAAAGGTGTTCATGTAATTTGGTTCAAAGAAGGAATAATCCATATGTACTTAGTTGGTAATCTATCTAATCCAAAATGCAAATTGTATGGGAAAGGGTTAAGATAAAGGTGGGGTAGTGATAAAAAGTAGAGTGTAAAAATAAGGCAGTGGTCAAAATCAAAGTAGACTTTAGGGGATAAAAAGAATAGGATAAAAAATAAAAATAGGCCTAAAAGGAGAAAGAAGGATAAAGAGAAGAAAATAGGACGAAAAAATGCACATTTGGTCATTGAATAGGATGAACCAACCCATAACAGGAGCAGAATGGACAGAGAAAAACAAAACATGTGAAACAGAGACACACACAAAGAGTTAAAGGGCTAGAACATAATCTATTATCCTTTAGCTGATTCCCCCTCACACACACACACACACACACACACACACACACACAAACAGGGATAGCAATCATGTAAGCAAAAACAAAAAAATAGACATGTTTAAAAGAGATATTGAAGGAGATTACATCTTGCTAAGAGACACAATAGGAAATGAAGTAATGTCAATACTAAACATGTATTAAATATGTACCAAATGGCAGAACATTCAAGTTCTTAAAGAAAAAGTTACAAAAAAATTAAAGGAGAAGGGGTGGCTAGGTGGCACAGTGAATAGTGCACTGGCCCTGGATTCAGGAGGACCTGAGTTCAAATATGGCTTCAGACACAAAACAGAAACTATCCTTATGATCTTGGGCAAGTCGCTTAACCCCAATTGCCCTCCAAAAAGCAAAAGAATAAAAAAAAAATTAAAGGAGGAAATAGGAAAATTATACTAGTGGGAGACATCCACTTTCCCTTTTCATAAGTTAGGTGAGTCTCACCATAAAATAAATAAGAAGGAATTTAAGGAGATGAATAGAATCTTAGAAAAGTTAGATGTGATAGGTTTATGAAAAAAATAGAATGTGAATGAAAAAGAGTACACTTTTTCCAGTTATATATGGCATCTTCACAAAAACCGACTGTATTAAGGCATAAAATCCTCATAACTAAATGATGAAATTCTAATAATAATAATAATTTCATCTTTTCAGGCCATCATACAATAGAAATTATATTCAATAAGGGGGAATGGGAACATAGATCAAATATTAACTGGAAATGAATATAATCCTTAGGAATGAATGGTTCAAAGAAAAAAATCATAGAAAGTCAATAATTCTATAAAAAAGAATGACAACAATGAGACAACACTCCAAAATTTGTAAAATTTTAATTGAGTCATTTTCCAGCTCTAAATTGATGATCTCATGATCATATGAATCTTTGGTCCTCAGTTTTTCCTCCTACTACTTCCCCAAAGAATTATATTTTTCTCATTTTTTAAATAACCTCATCTCTGAGGTTGTAATTTTTATTTATTATTGTCCATAGAAATGTTAGGAATTATGAGAGAGCACAGTAGATGCTGGATTAGACTGGATAATTAAATGCTTACAATTAAAGACATTATGTTGGATAAGGAGAAAACAAAGATAAAAGAGAAGTAAAATCATAGAGCTCATTTCCTACTAATTCATGTATTCTACTCCTACTTGTATCAGTTAGCCCTTTAGTTTTGTTCAAATATGTGTACCTGTTTTCTTTTGCCCCCTTTGGAAGATACTGGGCTGTGCAAGTTTTCTCAGTGGGAAGACTACTAAGTCATATTTTTTTTTTAAAAAATCAGTATTTCTAATTTAGGATTTTGCTCAACTTTGTAAGATATTATGTTTTTGAATTAAAATATTCATTTTTCTGTTAATATATTGTATTCCAATGTTTTATTTTTTTTCTTCTGAATAATGCTATATGTCTGATTTGAGTTCATTAATAGGTTAGTTGTCTCTCCTTGCCCATTTGACACATTTTTCTTTGGCTTTGGAGTATAACAATTTTATTTGTGTGTGTTTTATAGATGCTATTTCTCTACAGTGGTGACATATTATTTCTATTTTTAACTTTGCATTCCTTGCAATATGATATGCAGATTTTATTTAATTTATATATATTTTGAGAAAATCTGTCCTTTATGTGACTGAATTATTTCCTAGGTACTTAGAGGTAGCTATGTGATATAGTGTGTAGAGAGTGGATAGATAATGACAGATTGTTATACTTGCCGTCAAGAAATCTGAGTTCAGACATTCAGTAACTGGTTGACTCTGGACAGGTCACCTAAACTCTCACCTGTGAAATGAGGGGTTTGGACTACATGATTTCCCAGGACTCTTCCAATGATAAATTTGCAAACATTAACCTATTTTTTCATGTCATGGTAGGGGAAGAAGAAAGGGATAAAAACTTTAAGGAATCAGAGCCAAGGTGTTATACTATATATTCTGATTAATATGATGTATGAACAATGCAGTATTCACAATGCCTACGGTAACTATAAAGATGATGATATGGCTATTAATCATAAAATATACCAGGCTCTCTACATGGGGAGTAAAGCTAGAACATTCATTCAAAAACCAGAAAACTGAATCCTCAAACCAGAAAGTCAAAGCCATCACGGTAGTTATGAAGTTGGTACATGTAGTTAATGTAGAAAACACACACATTCTCAAAACACCCACATTCAAAACAGAACAGGCTACCTCAGACAAAGGTCCTCCTCTCCCACTCATGTGTCCAGGAAGCGCATTCCCAGCATCTCTGGCCCTACAGTTCCTGTCCCTGGCAGTCCTCAACAGGAGTCCTTAGCAGAAATTCTGGCTGTCTCAAAAAAAAAGGAGTTTGGCTACCACTGCTGCTTCTGCTGCTACTGCCATGCTTCAAGTCACAGCACATGCTCTAGTTTGGCTTCCACTTCCTCTTGCCCTACCCCTTCCTGCTATGTCAGCAAGTCCAAAGGGGCATGGAAGATCTTTAAACGCTATAACCCTTACATTCAGCCCCAATATCTTTCATGTCCCTTACTTGGCAAAAATACAGTAACAATACATTTCATTACATATAAGATAATGCCAAGCAAAGGCAAATTCCAAGGTTCAGAATACCAGCATAATAACTCTGCATTTTATTCAGTGACAAATTAAGGCACAATATTCACAGAACAGAGAAAATCAAAATATACCATTTACCAAGAGTGATTCAATAATTTCCAAGTACTACTCCACCCCTGGAAAGTACATTCATTTAGTCAATCACAAAGCACAAAAAAGTCAAGTTTCCTACCCCTGGATCACAACTGCATTACAATTATCATCAGTTAATACCAAGCACCTTCTCAAAAGGGGCAGTGAAGAACACAAAGGCCATCTACCCCTGTGTTACAGCAAGGTTAAGATATCATCACAGCATTTAACACCCAAAGAGAGGTCTTTCCTTCATCTTGATCTGAGGCAAGTTCTCAGCAATCTCTGTTCCTGGGGAGACAAAGCTTAACAAGGCCACAAGATACATTGCCAGTGTCCTCATCAGTTCACTCTCTGCCTGCAGAATGGTCTCAAGACCCCTGAAAATATCAGCAAGACCCTCTTCCAGGATTTCTGTAAACATACAACAAGAAAATCCTTCTTCAGGGCTTCTGAATCAACAGCAAGGTTCCAGGACCTCTGCAGCAATAGCACTGTCCTTTACCAGCAGATGAATTTGGCAAAACAACATCAAAACAGACAGACAAAATATGGGCATCACAGCCATGACTCCTCAGTACTTTACAGCTCCAGGTAGAAGCTCTCAAAAGTCCTGGGCAGCTCCAGGTGGAAGCTCTCAAAAGTCCTGGGCAGCTCCAACTGGCCCTCAGCAATCCTCCACATTGCTGCTCCCAAAAGTTCTTCTGCCTCTCTCTGCTTGAGCCTTCTCTCTGCTTGTGTCCCTCTAAATCCACGGCACCAACTCCTCCCAGTTCAGCCCTCTCTTTTCACATCAACAAGTCCATCCCAAAAGTGGGATTCACAACCTCTGGGTTTCAATACTCAACCTGAAGACCAAGCCAATACAGGGGGATGTTTAAATTCCATTACTATTACATATGATTGCTGCGAAAGCCTATCAGGAGTCTTGAAATATTGCCCAGGCAGATTCTGGTGATAATACCGATTGTGTTAGTGTGTTAAAACAGTAGGATGCAACTGTTAATACTAATCCAAACAATAGATATTGATAATGATACCCCATCTGCTGGAAATACTTCCATGAAGAAGGCATAAGAAATCAATTGAGGTTGTTAATGCTTTTCCTATATGCAAGTAGTACAACAAAACAAGGTTAGAAACATATCACATGACCTATAGCTGAAGACTTCATTTTTGCTTTTCATTAATGATATGATCATGTACAAGTTATAAAATAATGCTTTTCAGATCAAAGTATGGCAATTCTTAGAAATAGTTTCATTCTTATTCTAGCTTAAATGAACTAAGTGTGAAATTAGAGGAGTAACAAACCTAAGGAAGACACAGATTTAAAGAACTAAAAAGCATTGCAAGTTTTCTCTTTACTAAGACCTCAAAAATATTGCCTTAACTGATACGAATAGAAAAAAATGCTTCTGGTTCAAATCATATTACAAAGGTAATGGACTGAATTGAAATTGATTGAAACTATTGAGGAAATGGAAAGACATTGGGAAATTATATAAATATGCAACATATACAAATAGTAGAAAACTTGGACACCTTTGTCAAAAATCTAAGATAATAAAAAAAATCTTTGAAATGAAATCTGAAAACCAAAGTGACTGAAAAGTTATTGGTACCTATAGTTAACAATTAAAAGCAAAAATCAAATGTCAAGGAATGAAAGCATTCCAAAGAACAAAATAGCATTTTAAAGTTAATTGTAAAAATTATCAGTGATAGGAATGAGAATCAAATTAGTTAAAAAAAAGGGAGAGAAAACTGCTCATTAAGGAGGATATAAAAAATTCTGGTTGTTGATATAGTAAAGAGAAATATAACATAAAGAATTCCAATTGGATGAAACATAAAAATAAACAAATTTGAAGAATTTTATAAAATGATGAGGAATAAACTGAGCAGAATTGAGGGAATAATCTATATAACAATGGTATTAAGGCAAACAACTTAGAAGCTTTAAGAGCCATGATCCATACAATGACAATCCATGAAAAAATATTATATCTACCTTCTAAAGGAGAGGTGATGGATTTAGAATGCAAAATGAGACTATAGTTAACAAGAATATAGCCTACAAGAAAATGTTTTCTGATTGAGTAAGCATTTTTTCCAAAGACATTTTCTTTTCTCTTTTTTTTAATAGGATCAGGAAGAAGAGAAAGAAAATAAATTTTTCTTAATTAAAAACCATTAAAGTAGAAAGTTTGAGGAGGTGCTAGATATAGAAAATGTTGCATATACTTTCTAATCTCAACACCTACATTAATTTTGCTCAATTTTTTACTCTTACAGGAGAATTCTACATGAGTTGTAATAATCTGGAAATGTTTGCAATATTTCAGTAAATCATTAAATGAAGGAGATGTATCAGTCTAGTAGCAAAAAAAAAAACAATTTAAAATACATTTTGTACAAATGCTACACTTTTATCTATGGAATATTATAAGAAACACAGAAGGACTGCAGCATATTGTGGTGGCTTCTCTGGGAAGATTCCATGAACCCGCCTGCATAAGAATTTGGCTTTGTATTTTCATTAATGAATGAAGTACAATTGGTGTACCCAACATTTCAAAGATCTTGAATGCTGTAAATGAATTTTCTATTATGCCTGTAACAAAATGCAACACAGTGCAGCAAGGGGGGAGAAATGTTTCTTGCAGAGCTAACCTACAAAATTTTCCTCTTTTTTTTCCTTATTCTATCTTTATCACTCTTTTTGGATGATACCCAGGCAATAGAGACATTAGCACCTAATGAGAGACATTAGAATCCATCTGACCATTACTTTTTGAATCCCTTAAATCAACAATTCAACCAGATGCCAGAAGCTAACCTGCAGAGGGTGTTTCAATACCTGATAAACCTAAGAATAATTTAGTATCTAGAGTTAGTAAAATGCAATTGAGAGTATGTTAGAGAGGCAGAGGATTCAGGTTTTTATCCAGTGTTTAGAATTTTGAAGTTATATGGCAAAAAAGACAGAGGACTGTGTATTTTTATCTGATCCTTACATCCCCTCAAACTTCTCAAAAACAAGAATTATGTTCAAGAGATAAAGCAATTTCACCTCTCACCAAGTCTAGGACAAGAACTCAAATGAGGTAATAATTCAATTAACTAATAGCAGAAATGGATACTCAGCCCCTTATTTGCTCACTTAGTATACCCTTTCTTATGACACATCACATTCTAGCAATAGGGCTGCCTGAATTGACCCACATACTTGCCAATAGCTCAGTTCTAAATAATTCATTCCTCACACCTACAAAGGGCAGAAGTTTGTTCAGGCTATAGCAGCAGTGCTCTGTGTACTAGTACTCAATACCTCCACAGAACTTTAGCTAGAGAATTGAAGAACAAAGGAAACTGGGGAAGGATAGGTGTGTATGGCTTTTTAGCACTCTAAAAGGCCTTAGATTGAGTCTGGCATCTGACTGGGGCCAGTTGGTCCCTCCTCACCCCAAGAGCAGAGATTTCAACTGGTGAATGATGATTGGTCATTTAAGAGAGGAGCTTGAGAAGGCTTACATTTCATACCTCAAGGAAAAGTCACTCAAAAGGGAAAGAGTCAGAAAGAGAACAATTGGGTATATAAGGAAAAGAAAAAGACAAACACCAAAAATCTCAAGAGAAAGAGAACCCAATTAAAGACCTTGAGCATAAGCAGATAAACTAACAGGGACAATATTAATAATAGAATGCATTATGGTCTACACATCCAAGTAAAAGAATTCAAACATCTGTGAATAAATAACAAAAAGTGATAAACTAAAATGAATGAATATCTGATCAGATAGAGGACCCTCCAAAATGCCAAGATAATCTGGATTATCTTGGCAGCAAGATCTCCCCAGGCTGTTTAAAATAGGAATAAATATTGTGAAAGTACAATTTATTACTCAGAATTAGAAATAATTCTGTAGTTGTTAGCTGAGTAGACTCCAGCCTCACCTATGCAATTTAACTGGATCTATTAAGGTTCTGTAGGGGCAATTAGACACTTCTTTCTATTATATAATTCCTAGTGTGGCTCTTTTACTGTGCAAGACTATATTCTTTTTCTTGATGAACTCAAAACAGAGGTTGTGCTTGCAAATGAGTCTTTGCTAGCAACTACAGTGGCATAGAAACAGATTTAGAACTGCAAGAGATTTTAGAAATGATTACATTCAATTCTTGTTTTATAGGTGAGAAAATTGACTAGCAGTGGTAAAGTGATTTGCCCAATATAAAAGTAGTGAATAGGGGATCCTGGATTCAAATTCTTATTACTGAACGTGAAATCCAGGATTCCTGCCACTACATCACGTGGCAGTTAGAAATGAAAAAAAAAATCAGACGAATTTAAAGATCACATAGCTATAATTACAAAATATCAAGCTTCTTTCATAAAGTGCCCTATCCTATGCATCATTGACAAATTCAGTTTCCTTTTTTAATTAGACTCATTCTCATCATGTTGGCTTATAATTTTGATTTTTGTATGTGACTGCCAGGTTGCTCCAGAAAGGCAACATTGCCATGTGCCTCTCACTAGCCTCACTTTAACTCAAACCTTGTTCTCTTTTTATTCTAAATCTAATTCTCCATCTGGTAGCTATCATCAAGTTCCAGGACAAGTGCTATCAGGTACCATCTGTCTTCCACATAACCAAAGTTCCACCCATTCTGATGAGTAATGACACATATTTTTTCTCACTCCTTCCTGAATGACCATAGTAAGCTAGGTTCATACTCACAGTGATTTATAATCCTATGATCACAGAATGTCAGATTTGGATAGAATTTTAGAGACTATCTAGTCCAATTCTCCTTATTCTTAGATGATGGAGTGAAAAATTGATAAAGCACATTTCCCAAAGTCACACAGGTGGCAGAGTTGGAACCAGATGTCAATATTCCCCTTTATCCTACTGCACTATTTTATAGCATTTTGGTTTGTAGAGTTGACTCCTTTTCTGAAGCAGGCACCCTATTGTCCCTGGAGAGAAATCCCAGATTTGTCTAAACCCTGAGGAGATTCTCTGGATGGTAGCAGCCCACATAGCAAGAGGACTTCACTATGAAAATTTCTGCATTGGAACCGGCTATTAAGTTTTATGGAGAATGATTCATGAATCTACACAAGATTACTGTCATGGATTTGACAGCAGAGGAGGAGATAACAAGACTGCTGACTTGAAATGCCCCAAGCAACTGGAACTTTAGCTTTTAAAGAGCTATTTAAATCTTTCTTTCTCAGCATTGGCACTGTGCATTTCAAATTTTTCATGGCTATGATATATCCTGTGTGGTTTTAACTAATGTGTTAGATAGAATAAAACTCTTTAAATTAATTGAGTGGAAAACATTTCATCTTCATTCCAGGAACTTGCTGAAAAGATCTCTTTCTTGCCTCTTTCCATGTATAATCATTTCACAAATTCTCAAACTGTTTTATGAGTGGACATGTAGAACAAATCAAACACATTCTTGATAATTTCAAAAACTATCCATTCTTTATGGCCAAAACCTGAATCCAGATAGCATGGTTATGTTACTGAACTTAATCGGTTTGGTGTAGTCCCATTGGTGATTTTACTTTAGGATAATTTACAGCATTTAAAAATTAATTTAGATTAACTATCATCATAAATAGTTGCTTCTTTTTGTCATCTATACAACACAAAAACTTGGATAAATTTGGACTGATGTCATCTTGAGGTTTACTCATTTTTTAAACTTTGGTATATTTGGAATAGAGGTACTTTTAGGATATAAATATATATCATGTATTCTGAGATACATTTATGGTGCCATAATGGAGTGATAGAAAATACATAAGGGGAAGCCAGATGGCGCAGTGAGTAAGAGCACCAGCCTCAGCGTTGGGAGACCTGGGATCAGTTCCGGCCTCAGATACTCTGCACCCATACAAAAAAATAAGTGGCCATGTAACCTTGAGCAAATTACTTAACCCTGATTGATTAAAAAAGAAAGAAAGAAATAGGGAAAGAAAGAAAAAAAGAAAAAGAAAGAAAGAAAGAAAGAAAGAAAGAAAGAAAGAAAGAAAGAAAGAAAGAAAGAAAGAAAGAAAGAAAGAAAGAAAGAAAGAAAGAAAGAAAGAAGAAAGAAAGAAAGAGAAAGAAAGAAAGAAAGAAAAAGAAAGAAAGGAAGAACATGGCCTCTCTTGAGAGAGGAATTTGAGTTTTAATCCTGTCTCTTCCACTTAAAACTGTGTGACTTGGGCTTTTATTTAACTTATCTGGCTTTGATTTATAATATGAATATAATAGTCCTTTACATGAATGCCTAAAAGGTAGTATATTTGTATAAATAGTGTAAACTATGAACCTCTAAGCAGTTTTAAGTTGTTGCTATTGCTATTATTCCACTTAAGAAGGATATATATATGTATATATACATATACATATATATATATAATAAAATTAATCCAGTGTGACAACTAGGGGCAGTTTTCACAAATCTTCCTTTCTTTCATTTCTTGACTCTTACATTTCAAGGAATACATCGCTGATGTCACTATTATCATTATCTTCTTTGTCATATTCCATACTTGACTCTATGATTTATGAAAGAATGGACCATTTTATATTAATGAATGAATGAATTAAAAAATAAAAAGTGATTGCTATGAGCCATACCCTGTGCTAAATACTGAGGATATGAATGCAAAAGTAAAGCATATCCTTCCCTCTAGGAGCTTACATTCTCTTAGAAGGAGAAGGGAAATGTAAGGGAATGGTAATTATTGTTTTATTCTGATAAGTGCCAGAGATGTTAAGCAGAACTGTAGGTAATTCAGTTTATATGCCCTTCCCAGAGACAGTAAGTAGAGAAAGAGATGATATATGCCGAAATAACTAAGTTGAAGATGATGTAATGTTAATGGGGTTTAAGATCCTCCCTGCCCATTAATAGGCCTCATGTGGAGCTCATTAAGGGAAGCATGCTTAGGGGAGGCTTGCTTGTAGGAAGGCTTTCACACATTTTACTAATTTTTTATTAGGCACTGAGTCAAAAGGATTGTGATGCCTTCAGACTCTGAGAAGTATATATCTCTATCTATCTATCTATCTATCTATCTATCTATCTATCTATCTATCTATCTATCTATCTATCCTCTAAATTGGTATTTTGCTTTGGGGGCTTGTTTATGAGAAGGATTTGTGATTTCCTGGTCAAGATTCAGAACTCTCCGACTTCTCAGAAGTAAAGGCTTTCTTGATCCAGGGCTGTATGTAAAGTATATAATTTATTCAGGCAGTCACAGCCTGTATGTTGGTCTTTATTTCCCTGCATGTATTTTCTCTGAAGTTCAAGGTGCTGACTTTTACCCTGACCTAGTGAATATAATTTAAAAAAAAAAGATTGTGACTCCTTAAACAGCTATCTTTCCTAGTAAAGCAGATTTAAGAACCTGTGCTAGCAGCCCCCCTAGATATGCCAGCATGGTTGCTGCTACAGGTGATAATACATTAGCCCAAAGATATCTAGAGTCTAAGTTCCTTCAAAGAGTGATTGCTAGATATTCAGTTTTGTAAGGTAAAACTATAGGAGAGAAACTTTGTTCTGCAAGAAGTGAGTTGAGTACTTAATGAATGTATGTTTATTGAGTTGAATTAATTGGACAAATTAAAAAAAAGGTTTTTTTCTTTTTTCTACATGACCTAAATAATTTTGCTTTGATTGTTATATACCTTTTTAGCGGAAAAAGCAATAAATTAGGTCAACAATCTTTTTATTTTATTAAATGGCCGAAATTGACTTAAATTATCTTCATTGCCATAATGAATCACAACTTTATTCTCAGAAGTAATGATTAAATTATGTGGAAACATACATTTCCTAACCATATGAGAGGAAAATTGTATGATGGAAGAGGTTTGTACCTAATTACTTCTTCCTATTGTTCTGCCTTGGAACTTTGAATCATTTGAATGAAGTCTTATTAATAGCACAGCCTCAATTTCCATACTTCAGATAAAAAATGTCATTTTACAGTTTGGAAATTTAATGTGGAAAGGATAGGCAGTTGTTCAAGATAATAAATGAAGAACATGGATTAAATTGGAATTAGACTCAGTATAGCAAATGGTATCTAAAGAGGTCATTGGATCCTAGAGTTGAAAGGGAACAGTTCTACCTCTTCAATTAAACATGAGGAAACAGAAGTTCAGAGAAGTTATAATTCACCCCAACTGAGATATGTTAAATAATAGAGCCAGAATTCAAACCTAGGTAATATGATCACAGGATTAAGAGTTATAAAGGGTCACAATAACAGTTGATTCAACTCTATAACTTTGAAGTAGTGTGAAATAGGGGATGGAGCCACAGACTTGAAGTTAGGAAGAGTTGGTTTAAATCTCTTCTCAGCTACTTAGTGACTGTGACCTCAAGAGAATCATTTCACATCTCAGTCTCAGTTTCCTCATCTTTAAAATGGGGAATGAAAATGGCATCCACTTTCTAAGTTTATTTTGAGGATCAGCTTAAATGCTAGCTTTTATTAACCTCATTTGACTAACGAGAAGCTACAGAGAGGCAAAGTGAATATTTCCTATTTCTCACAGGCAATAAATGAAAGACCTGGAATTGAGATCCTTCCAGCATTTACCTCCGGCAGATACCTCCAATTTTCTCACTCTGAATACAGTGTTCTGCCCACTATAACTCCAATACTTAGCATAATGCCTACCATATAAAGATAACTTAATAAATGTTTGTTTACTGACTTATAATAAGGTCAGCCCATATGTAAAGACTACATGATGGCTAAAGTTATCACTTTGTTTTGGTGAATCAAAATGCTTCTCTGCTTTGTAGTAGAGAGGAACTCAGAGTAGGGGAAGTATGCTGTGGAAAAGGAAGTGTCTATTAGCTGTTTGCTATTGGAGGAAAAGTATATTAGAAGGTCCTCCTATCTGCATCTGTCTATGCTTTTTGTGACTTCTTTCCCCTCTTTAATCCTAACCTTGACATTTGAAGAACAATAGAATCACAAAGTCATGGAATTGGAAAGGATATCCTAGATAATTTCATCCAAACAACACGAGGAATATGAACCATTTCTCATGCATTCTTAATATATAATCTTCCACTCAAAGATTTCTAGTGTTAGGAAATTAAATTAGAATAAGAATTTGAAGATCTTCCCTGCCCCTTAAAAGGCATAGGGGGGGAATTTGAAATTGTTCCTTGCTTTGAAAGTAAACTGTGGGGATGGTAGGTGGGGGGATGGGCAGAGCTAAGATGGTAGAGTAAAAACAGGAACTCATTGCTACTTCTGCTCCAAATACCTCCAATAACTGTAAAATATGACTAAAAAAATTTAGAGCTACAGAGCCCACAAAGTGACAGAGAGAAACAAATCTCCTGCTGAAGGCAGCCTGGTAGGCTGACAGGAAGGGAATATCGCACCTATCTGATAGCTGAGCACAGTCCCATGTGAACTGCCTTCGATCAGACCCAGGGTGGCCCAGACCAGCCTGAGTAGACTTCTGGAGAGTGAATCACCAGCAGCTTTGGTGGTTTCCAGACTTCTGAAGCCATAAGTGCCAAAGAGAAAGTAAAAGGTTAGTGGGAACCCTGTTGGAACTGGGTGACCAAAGAGCACATTACAGCCCGTGCCACAGGGCAAGAGGTGGAGGAGGTGTGGAAGCTGCAGCTGTAGCAGCATGGCTGCCTCCAGAGCTCCTGGCCTGCAGACCTTAGGGGGACCAAGCAACCATTCAGAGGATAATAGCTTTTGCTTTAAGCTGTTTGGATCTGGATTATGGTCTTAGGTGTTGGTCCTGGGGTGTGTGGCCAGTGTGGCAGAACTTGGGGTGTCTGTAGAGAGGGTACCCTCCTCACAGGTCTGACAACATCTTCAAAAACCCCAGCAATTTGGGATATAGCTCTCTGTACTCTGGAAGCAGAGTTCTATTGTGGCAAAGAGCTGAAAAGTCAAGTAAATGGCTGGCAAGATGAGCAAGCAGAGAAAGTACAATCAGACCATAGAATCTTTTACTGGGGACAAAAAGGATCAAAACATGGAACCAGAAGAGGAAAACAAAGTCAAAACTCCTCCATCAAAATCTTCCAAGAAAAATATGAACTGGTACAGGCCATGGAGATGTTCAAGAAGGATTTTGAAAATCAAGTAAGAGAAGTAGAGGAAAAATTGGGAAGAGAAATAAGAATGATGCAAGAAAATGACAAAAAGCAAGTCAACAGTCTGCTAAAGGAGACCCCCCAAAATACTGCAGAAAATAACACCTTAAAAATAGACTAACTCAAATGGGAAAAGAGGCCCAAAAAGCCAATAAGGAGAAGAATGCCATGAAAGGATGAATTGCCCAGGTGGAAAAGGAATGTGAAAAACTCATGGAAAAGATTAGTTCTTTCAAAATTAGATTAGAACAAATGGAAGCTAATGACTTTATGAGAAATCCAGATACTATAATACAGATCCAAACAAATGAAAAAATAGAAAGCAATGTGACATATTTCATTGGAAAAAACTCTGACCTGGAAAACAGATCCAGGGGAGATCATTTTAAAATTATTGGACTACCTGAAAGCCATGATCAAAAAAAGAGCCTAGAAAACACCCTTCAAGAAATTATCAAGGAAAATTGCCCTGATATTCTAGAACGAGAGGGAAAAATAGAAATTGAAAGAATTCACCAATCACATTTTGAAAAAGATCCCCAAAAGAAAAATCCTAGGAATATAATAGCCAAATTGCAGAGTTCCCAGGTGAAGGTGTAATGGACTCCGAGATATAACAGGACAGCTAGGCCAATTATAATTTGATAGAAGTGTTTATTAACTGGCCGGGACTGCCTCTCAGACCAAAAGACAGCAGCAAGCTTTCTGTTAGACATAATTTTATAGGCAATGTGATTGCTAGCAACAAAATATGTTTCTAAGGGTTTACATTGTTTTCATTGAGGCGAAGCTTTCTCAGCATTATTCTCATTGAAGCAAAACCTTCTCAGTATTATACCTATTGAAACAAAGCCTTGGTATTATTTCTACTGAAGTGAAGTGAAGCCATAGTTCAAAGCAAAGCCTTGGATACAAACATAAACAGACCTGAATCCATGGGAATCTGTGGCATATTTTAGCAACACAGGTGAAACATTTCTTTAGTATTGGAGCCTATTAGGTGCTTTCCACGGAACCCAGTAGGGGTCCCCTCTAGCAGATTTAAGGGGGCTTTAGTGTATAATTTCTGTGGGCACTTCAAAGGAGAAGATATTATAAGCTGCCAGGAAGGAACAATTTGAGTATTGGGGAAACACAATCAGGATATCATAAGATCTAGCAGCTTCTTTACTAAGGGATCAAAGGGCTTGGAATATGATATTTCAGAGGTCAAAGGAGCTAGGATTAAAAACAAGAATCCTACCCAGCAAAACTGAGTATAATGCTTCAGGGAAAATATGGTCATTCAATGAAATAGAAGACTTTCAAGCATTCTTGATGAAAAAAACAAGAGCTGAACAGAAAATTTCACTTTCAAATACAAGAAGTGAAAGAAGCATAAGAAGGTAAACAGGAAAAAGAAATCATAAGGAACTTATTAAAGCTAAACTCTTTACATTCCTACATTGAAAAACAATAATTATAACTCATGAGACTTTTCTCAATATGAGGATACTTGAAGGGGATATATATATGTATGTATAGGAGGGTGTGTATATGTATAAATACATATGGGAGTGTGTGTATATGTGTGTACATGTATACATAGACAGAGGCACAGGATTAGTTGAATAGGAAGGGATGATATCTAAAAAATAAAATTAAGAGGTGAGAGAAAAGTATAATGAAAGAAAGAGAAAAAGAGAGATAAAATAGGGCAAATTATCTCATATAAAAGAGGAAAGAGAAAACTGTTACAATGGAGGGGAAGAGCAGGAAGGTGAAAGGGAATAGATCAACCTTACTCTTATTGAATTTTGCTTAAGGAGGTATAATGGAAATGGGAATTTGAAGATCTTCCCTGCCCCTTAATATTAATAGATCTGGGGGGGGGGGGGGGGGGGTTTGAAGGTTCCCTGCTGTAAAGATAAACTCTGCCCCCTGATAGGCTGAATGTAGTCACATGGAGCCTGTGGTGGGAGGAATTTGCTGAGGAGAAGCAGAGCCTACAAGAAGCTGGTAGAGAGCCACTCTGATAGTTGGAGACAGTTGGGTACAGAAGAGTTTAGGGAAGGAGACAGAGGTTTTTTGAGTAAATATTGATCTCCTATTAGTTTGTGGGAAGGCTAAAGTATGCTGTGGCTCTCAGCATTATTATGGCTTCTAAATATCTTTGGTACTTTGGCTTGATGGTTTTGGGATTTGGTTTTCTAGTGTCTAAACAAATCCTTCAGCTTTATCCTTTATCTAGAGAGTCTGGCATATTTTGTGATCGAATGTCATGTGATAGTTATAGTCATGGTCTCTATTGTGATTGTGGGTAATGTAAATATTGCATTAGTGCTACATTTGGCGGTGAGGATGTGATCGCAAAATATCTGACCTCTAGTTGGTGGCAGAAGGGATTTACAAGAAGAAATACTTTTCCAGGATGCGAGGATTTGCCTTATGCCTACCTAGCAAGAGAGTGGTCTAAAAGTACAAGGCTCTGTGAAAACTGGGAACAAAGACTGCAGCAGGGAGAACCTAGAGATTTAGAAAATATTTGCAAAGAATTAAATAAAAGCTGGGAGAGAGCTTGAGGCAGTGAGTAGAAGGTGCTGGATTTTGCTAACAGGCTACCATATTGTGTGTAGAGACAAGCTGTTAGAATGGGCTAAATGTCAGAATTCACACCTTCCTTTACAACAGCAAGCTCAGTCTCAGGTGGTAGAAGAGAGAACTGGAGAGTCTCTGAAAGCGGAGAGAGTTGTAAATTTGGCTCAGAAGAAGAAACAAAAAAGTAACAGGCAGCAAGTTCATAAAGCTTTGGTAGAGTCTGAACCTAGTTGCTATGACAACGACTCCTTAGAAAGTCCATGGGTTGTATAGAATCCCTGATGCAATGTTACAACATGTTACACTGTTTCATGGTGAAGCTTCTATAGGGGCTGAAGTATGCCCCATACTGAGAAGAAAGCAGGAGAGTCAGGGAGGACACGCAGTGTTTAAGGAGATATTTGAGGAATTCAGTCAATGGGAGATCACTGATATTTTGAGCAGATTCACCCAAAGGATGGGAGAATCCTTAGTGTCTTATAGGTAAGAATTACTGGCAACAGATCTGGTGGGGGTAGTGCTACATAAAATGGAATGCTTGAAATTTTTAAGTATTTGCCACAATCCTTTAGTTCTGCAAGCTTTTAGAGATTTTCATTTGGCAGGAGGCAATACAACTAATCTGTTAGCTTTAGCTGCTGCTGGATGCAATAGAATGTATCCCACTGATTCTTTTGGGCCTAGTGGAGACAGACCCTGGTACACACTTAGAGACTGTTTGAGAAATTTGAAAGAAGTAATGAAAACTGCTATCATGGCTGGAGATGCAGGTATGTATCATGAAATCCCTTAGTAGTTCCTCATAGAAATATCATGGTAAAGACAGCACCTCCTGCTTATAAGCACCTATTTCTGACTCTACTAATTGGTGAAATAGGGAACCCTCTTTCAGAGGTGCTGGATAAGATTTCACAGCTAAGTGACTTAGGAGAATGGGAAAAAGATAAATTTCTTCATGAGAGAAAAGTAAATGGCTATCAAATTCAAAATCAGAATAGATTGCCAGGAAAAAAAACTGTTTACTGCTCTATTAAAAGCAGGGGTTGATTTTAGAAAAAAAAAATTGATGGTATTCCAACTAATGAACTATATAAAATGTATTGTGATAAGAGGCTTCTTGTTAGACAGAATAGAGAAGGGAGAACTGCCCCTACAGCTGCTCCTGAACTGTTGTATCTAAGTTTGTCATACCTTTGGGGGGACTCAGACTAAAGAAAGTGCTGTGATAGGTGGAAGTGGTCAATATGCTGAACTTGTGGCAGTGTATCAAGTCTTTGAAATAGAGTGAGTAGGACAGTGTCATATATGCTACCGTGAATGAGGTTATAATTGTGAGTCCATGCACTCCAGAAGCATGGCTGACCATGTATTTGTCTCTTTTTTGGCTTTTTGTCTGTTAAACTTGTTTGTGAGATTTGTTTTCTGCAGGCTTTGTCCCCTCTACATGCAGATGCCTGATTACTTAAGCCAGATGTCATTCCCTGTCCATGACTGTGTTCCAGATGACAGTTGAAGAACTGACCTTTCAAATAAGAACTTCCAGACCTGGCATTGACCAAACTCCGGATGACAGCTAAAGAACTGAACTCTCAAATGGGACTTTTTGGGAAAGGGACAGCTCTATGTCTAATTTCAGCTTTAAGTAGCTTTGGAGAAGAAACCTTTGCCTCTTACCCCAAGATTTTGAACCCCATTCCTTTGAGGGGGTAAGGATGGGGTACTTGTGCCCAAGCTCCCACCCTAAGCTATTGTTTTATGTGCAAAGTTTTGCTATTATCCCTGTTATATTGTTGCAAAGTTATGTTGACTACAGTTTTTCCACCAGTTATCCCTAAACTCTCATTTATTGTTAAGATACTTTTGGTGTAAGGGTCATGAAATATCTTGGGGCCAAATTTAATGGGAATGGGAATTTGAAGATCTTCCCTGTCTCTTAACAGACCTGGGGGGGGGGGGGAGTTTGAAGCTCCCCTGCTGTGAAGATAATCTCTGCCCCCTGATAGGCTGAATGTAATCACATGGAGCCTGTTGTGGAAGGAGTTTGCTGAGGAGAAGCAGAGCCTACAAGAAGCTGGTAGAGAGCCAGTCTGATAGTTGGAGACAATTGCAGACTGTTGGGGACAGAATAACTTAGGAAAGGAGACAGAGGTTTTGTGAGTAAATGTTGATCTCCTATTACTTTGTGGGAAGGGTAAAGGATGATGTGGCTTTCAGCATTGTTATGATATCTAAATATCTTTGGTGCTTTGGCTTACTGGTTTTGAGACTTGGTTTTCTGGTGTCTAAATAAATCCTTCAGCTTTATCCTTTATCTGGAGAGTCTGGCATATTTTGTGATTGAACATCATGTGATAATTACAGTCATGGTCTCTATCGTGATGGTGGGCACTGTAGATATTGAAATGGTACTACAGGAGGGAATAGCATACACACTCATTCAGGTATCTTACCCTATAGGAAAGCAGGGGGATATTATCTCTCTTGGATCTATTTTCCAGGTCAGTGGTTTTTCCCATGAGATATTTCACATTGCCTTCTATTCTTTAATTTGTTTGCATCTGTTTAACAGCATCTTGATTTCTCATAAAGTCACTAGTTTCCCTTTACTCCAATCTAATTCTGAAGCAATGATTCTCCTTAGTGAGCTTTTGAGATTCTTTTTCCATCTGTCAAATTCGTCTTTTTAAGGCATTCTTCTCCTCATTGCCTTTCTGAGCCTCTTTTGCCATTTGAGTTAGTCTATTTTTTAAAGTGTTATTTTCCTCAGTCAGGCTGTTGACTCTCATTTGGTAATTTTCTTGCATTGTTCTCATTTCTCTTCCCAATTTTTCTTCCACTTCTCTTATCTGCTTCTTAAGGTCCTCTATGGCCTGTAACCAGCTTGTATTTTCCTTTGAAGCTTTTGGTGCAGGAGTTCTGACTTCACTGTCTTCCTCCTGCTCCATGCTTTGATCCTTTTTGTCCACAAAATAGGAGTCTAATGTTGGAATCTTCTGTCTGCTTTGTTTTCTTTGCCTGGTCATGTCATCCCTCAGTCACTTGACCCCTGGGCTTTTTTGCCACAGTAGGACTCTGCCACCAGACAGGAGAGCTTTAGTCCCAAACGCTGGGGTTTTCTCAGATGCCAGAGGTATTAGATGGGTGCTCTCTCTGAGGTCTCCACATGCTCTGGCAAGCTGGACACACACCCCAGGACCTCCACCCTAGACTTCAATCCAGATCCAAGCAGGTTAAAGCAAGAGTGATTACCCCTCAGACTATTGGTCGTTTGGTCCCCCTACACTCTGCAGGCCAGGAGCTGAAGCTGCCACGTGGTGCTGGCTGGCTGAGCAGGGTGTCTCAGTGGCTTCTCGCCCCAGGGGCAAAAGGCATGCACTACCACTTACTGGGTCCCTAAGTCCATACTGCACTGACCTCTCACTTTGTCCTTAGCATCTATGTGTTGATAAATCTGGAAACAGCCACAGCTGCTGTTGATCTGGAGTCCCTCTGGCCGGGCGCTGGTCAGACCCGCCCTGGGGCTAAAGCCTCAGTGTGGGGCTGGGCTTGGCTCCCAGAACACTGCACTGGCCAATTCCTGCCAGCCTGCCGGGCTGTCCTCAGTAAGAGGTTAGCTTCTCTGTGTCATTTTGTGGGTTCTGCAGCTCCAAAGTTTGTTTAGAGTCCCCTATTTACATGGATTGGGGAAGGTGGAAGCCGGAGCAGATGAGAATTGAATTTAGAAACCAAATTACAGGTTTAGGATTTAGAGTAGAAGTGGAGTAAACAAATGTAGCCACTTTTTTTTGAGGAGTTTGGCTAATAAAGGGCAGAGAAGTATAAGATGCTGGCTTGAGAGATATGACAGGCTGTCCCAGATCCTTAACTGGTATGCCAATAAAATATAATTGAGTGGGGAAGTGAGGTTCAGATGACTATCTACCCTGTTCTGGTACAGACATTCTAGGAAAAGGAGAAGTCCACACCACAAAGAGTGCAGTCCCATACACTGCATAATAATCTCCTACCCTGACAAAAGAAGATGCATATGCTGTGAGACCCAGAACTCCACTAGCAGATATAGAAATTCTGAGGAAGGGACAGAACCATTGGAAGTAGTGTTTGTACCAGTCAGAAGATCATGAAGTATATGAAAAGTGGTGTAAAAGTCTTCAACATTGATAAAATATGCTTCTACCACATTAGTGCTATAGATTACAGCCCTGATTACCCTTCCCTTGATAGGTTTCTGACATGAAGGAGAGACTTGAATATCAGAAATTAGCATTAGGCTTTGAGTAAGAATACCTAATAGAGGAGGGATAGGAATCCAGAGATATGCACAAATATAAAAACAAAGATCAGGAGTAGAATATGTTTGGGAAAGTATATGTCTATATATGCATGCATATATGTATATGTGTATATATAAATCTATAGCTATAGAGAACCATATCTAAACTTTATTGTAACCTCCTGGGGGGGGGGGGGGGTTATGGGAAGGGAAAAAAAGAATACCTAGTAGAGTTCTAGTCTCAGCTCTCACAGGCCAAATAGCTTATACTTGAAGCTATTTTCTAGTGTGTAAAATGGAGGTCATGATCAGTCCTTTGGGAACATCATAAGGCTCTTTTAAAGATCAAATGGAGATAATCAGTCTTTGGAAACTGTTAAATCCTATACAAATATAAGCATAAAATTGAACTGAGTCCCAGATATAGAAGGTCCAAGCTGACTTTTCCTAGAAATTTACAACACAATCTCCTAGTACCTATTTGCTTTCTGTCTACAGATCCTAAACCTGGATTTCAGAACCTAGCTAGAAGGAATGGTTCAGCAATAATTCAGCAATACTTTTAAGCTTCTTAAATGTCTAGGTTTTATAAAATTATTGCCCTTTATTCCCCCCAATCCCTCAAAACTTGTTCAGAAATCACCTTCATCATTGATGTGCTTAGAGCTAACTGAAGCATAGAAGGAAAAAGACAATAAGGAAGTTTGCCTTAGTGTCTGTCTAGGATTGGTAGCCAGATTAGCATAGTTAAGCACCTTGACAGATAATTTCTTCTCCAGTCTTTTATTTTCCAGAGTTTTCTGTAAAATATATACATTTTTTTAAGCAATTGGGGTTAAGTAACTTGCTCAAGGTTACATAGCCAGTTATTTCTGGGTGTGGTGCTAAGTATCTGAGCCCAGGTTTTCCCAACTCTGGAGCTGGTGTTCTTACTCACTGCACCACCTGGCCACCCCTAAGCAATTGGGGTTAAGTAACTTGCTCAAGGTTACATGGCCAGGTGTTTCTGGGTGGGTGCTAAGTGTCTGAGCCCAGATTTGATCCCAGGTCATCCTGACTCTGGGGCCAGTGCTCTTACTTGCTGTGCTACCTGGCCGCCCCTATAAATATGTTTCTTGTTGTTCTGTTCAGAATATTAGTGTAGAACATCTGTGGAGAAGAATCTCCTCAAATTTCAGAGGTCCTCACAACCTCTGAGATGTAGTCTCCTTTGATAGTCAAATTGTAGGGAGCAGACCTTAGGCAGGGTTAGAACATTAGAAGACATCTGTCTCATACTCTTGCCTCCTAGCATGGCTGTGCACCTCACCCCATACCTGCATTCCACCAAATAAATGATTATTATTGTATAAAAAGGGATCTTTTAAACCATCTCTGAAAATCTGCCAAATGAGCCTGAGAAACAACCTTAAAGTCTAGAGTTGCTTTATATGGAATCAAGAGAAGTACAGCATTTAGTTATCTCTCCTAACATTTTTATTGTTTTCTTTACCACTTGGATTTGACTTTAGCCCTAATATTTCAGGAGATATCATGCTGGCTTCATGCAATGTCTACTTTCCAGAGTTTTCTACTGGTTTTTATATCATATCTTCAAGGCCAATATGCCTCAGAACATAGAGCCTTCAGGCTGACCATTCTATAAGGGTGAATTGAGGGAATGAAGGATGAAAGTCTAAGGAAGTGGACACGAGTCAGAGGTGATATATTCAACGGTTGAAGGGCTTATTAGATATTAGAATTCTTCTGCTTGGTTACATAGGGCAGAAATATGAGTGATTGGTGGACATAGATTTAGCCATTATGTTGGGAAAAAAAAAACAGTTGGTCAAACAATTGTTCAGTTGCTCAGTTGTGTTACACTCTTCAGATCCCATGGGCCATACCACTGCTTGCCCTTCTATCCTCCCCAATCTCTCAGTCTTTCCAAGCTCATTTTTGTTGTTTCCATGACCCTATCTATCCATCTCATCCTCTTTTGTCCCCTTCTCCTTTTAATTTCTGTCTTTCCCAACATCAGGATCTTTTCCACTAAATCCTATCTTACCATTATTCTGATAGAATTGAAGAATAAGAATTTAAATATAGTTGAAAGTGACTATTACACATATATCCTCTTATATCTCCATCTCCCTTACTGAACGTATCTATCTAGTTAGCTTCGATATTATCTGAAAGCCTTTAGTGTTTGATTGGCTTCTTGTCCCAATTCTATCTCTAGTTCTCTGTGTGACCACATGGGAAAAGCTTTTATCCTTCAATTTTTTAAATCTCTCTTTGTAAGACTTTCCTTCTAGCTGTAACATCTTTAGAGTAATAAAGTAATTGTGTTTTATAAGTGCTCTGCTCAGCTTATTTACTAAAACTGATGGTTATTCATATAAGAGGGGGGAAAATAACATCAACTTTCTTTTCTCCCATTATCAGACCTGAACTGCACAGTTCTGAAGTTTTACAAGCTCTGTTTTCAATGAAATGTATATCAGGTATGGTTCAGGAAATATAAAACTAAGTTATTACATTAATAAGGAACATAACTGGGGCACATTAACATAATTTAAAACTAAAATAGTAGTAAACAAATAAACTAGCAAGTGAAAACCATGATATAAAAATTAATGAAACTAAATAAACAAACAGTTCAAGTAGTCTGACCTCTGGCCTATGGGTTAGAGAACTGCTCTGAATAAAAAGTAGGTTAACAATGAAAGGGAATGTTAATTATAGGCAAAATCATCAATGGGTCAGGAATTCATCCTCTGCAAACAAGGTATATGAATTTTCCCCCTATTCTAAAATGTTTTTTGTTTTAGAGGAGGAGGCCTGGCCCAATTTATTGTTTTGATGTCAGCTGTGTAATCAAAGACTAAAAATAGCACTTACTTTTAAAAATGGCATTTTCCAATGAGCATGGGCTGGGGAAATAATCTAATCAAGTTATTCCTATTCATGATTTCAAAGATAATGATGTAAACATACTTGAATATGGGTCATTCTTTTCCCTATGTGTGTGTATGGAGTAAACTTTTATTTCTTTATATTACTAAGATGAGAATGTAGTTCTATCTCCTTGTTCCTTGATGAACAGGACTTTCCTTGAGAATATTTATTTTATACATTAGCTCTCCCCACCACTAAACAATGAATGAATGAACATAATGAATGAGGACATAGTTGGAGGAATGGGATCAGGTGGGATGAATGAGGAACTAAGAGGAAAGAAATTGTATTCAGATTCCAATGACTCTGGGAAAAGAAGGAGGAAACCTCTGAAAGGTGTGAAGATGTTTAGCCTAAAAAAGGACCAAGCATGTAGTGAAGGTGTTCTATTTGGCTTTTTTCTTGGCCATTGAGACTAACTTACCTCCCTTCACAATTTGAAGCGCTACTGTTGATGTATGTATTTCTGTGTAGAAGTAAGGCTAAAAAAGGGAATATACCACAGTGTAAAAATATATTCATTTATTACTTGTTACATACTGGATAAGTACAAACCACCTTATCCTCTACCTCCCATCACTAATTTGGGAGACTCCTCAATAAAAGAATATTTTATCAAATATTAAGAATTGATAGTTTTCTATATATCAATATATCACAGTCACATGGGACTTCTTATCTAGCCTTTTAAAAATTTAACTTTTTTCTATTTTTTTAACTACTTTTAACTTCTACAATTCATATTAATGTGCTTTTCCTCCTCGCCCCTTAAGATAGTGGTAGCTTTTTTCCAATTTACCAAAAATCTGGGATAAGTACATGATTCATCTCTAAATATCAACTGTCTCCTAAATTTATTGAATATTTCATATGAAGACTTCACCCTTATTCTTGTCAAGTCTATGCCCTCTACATGTGTACTTAATCCTGCCTATGAAAATCTCTCTCTGCCAACCATTTTTGTGTTATACTTTATACTATTCTAAAAAGTACACTGTTATAGTATTAATATTGTGCACAATTTCAAAGTTTAGATAGCAATTTCATAAGAATAGTAACTTAAAATGTGATGACACCTTAAAGAATAAATTTCTTAAACTATTTAAATCCATTTCAACAGTCCCTTAAATGATTTTCCTTTGCACCTGGTTGTAGCAGCAAGCACCCCAGCATCCCCAGGGTGGCTGCCAACACTGGTTCTTAGATCTGCTTTTCTAAAGGAAGGCACCTCAAAATGGGTTAACAAGCTTACTTTAATCAATCAAATATATATCATTTACCTAGTTCAGGGGAAAAAGGTCAGCCCCCTCAACTTCAGAGTATACAGACTGAAGTTACAAGACAGAGAAACAGATCAAGCAGACAGGCATCCAAACTGTCCAACCATTACATCCATACCAAATTAATTACCAGAGAGGGAAGCATCAACATCTGGGTTTTCAAAGCCAGGGGACTCTCAACAACTGCCCAGAATCTCATCTGGTCAAATCATACAACACTTCTCAAAGTGAGCCCCCAAAACAAAGCCTCACATCAGGGCTTATATAGCCTTCTCCTGGGTCACAGAATATAACCACCCTCTTGACCCACTGCCCAATCACACAGAAACAAGGTATGAGCATTCCTGAAAACCAAGCCTCCTGCCACAGGCTCCATGTGACCACATTCAGCCTATTAGGGGGAAGAGTATATTTTCAAATCAAGGAAGGTCTTATAGTCTCTTAAGCCTATCAAAGGGCCTAGGGGCAGGGAACATATTTAAATTTGCATTTCCATTACACTGGTCAAAGTTGAACTCAAGAAAAATTTTTATCAAATGAAGCAATCAAAACCTTCTTTCAGCCATTATTTAAATCATTACCCTATCTGTTTACATAGTGGTTAGAGATCTGGGCTTGGAGTCAAGAAGACCTGGTGTTCAAATGTGGCCTCAGAGACTTCTTAGCTGTGTCAGTCTGGACAAATCACTTAACCCCTGTCTTCCTCAATGTCCTCAAATGTAAAATAGGGATCATAATACTATCTACCTTCCAGGATTGTTGAAAGGATCAAATGAGATAATATTTGTAAAGTGCTTAGCACAGTGCCTGCAACATAGTAGACACTTAATAAATACTTGTTATCTTCTATCTGCTCTACTCCAATCACTTCAGGAAAGAAGCCATACTTGACTAATCAGTAACCAGGGTCCTGGGGGTGGATTACAAACTAGTTAGATGTTTGTTAAAATCACTTTAAAAGATTTCAGTACAAGACTCTGTAGAATTGTTAAAGAAATACTAATAAAGTTCCTCATTCAGATAGTACCAAGGACTTCTGACTAAAATATTGTCCTAATATTATTTTGTCATATTTAGCTTAAAGGAGTCAACATAGAGCAAATAATTCTTTCATTTTAAACTTAAAAACAATGCCTTGTTTAAAAAAAGAATAAAAGAAAGAGAACTAGTCAATGCATTACCTGTGACAATATGTTTAATCCATTACATTCATTGTGTCCTACCTTTATATGTAAAAAGGAAAACTCTTTGGGAACTAGCTTAATCAATATAATTATGTAGCATTTGGGTTTTTTTTGTTGTTGTTGTTCTATTTATGTAGATATAATTTCTATTAATTGGCACAGTGGATAGAACATTGGACCTGGAGTTGGAAAAACTCATCTTTCAAAGTTCAAAACTGTCCTCAGACACTTACTAGCTGTGTGACCTTGGACAAGTCATTTAACCCTATTGTCTTAGTTCCTCAACTGTAAAATGAGCTGCAGGAGGAAATGCCAATCCACTCTAGTATCTTTGCCAAGAAAACACCAAATGCGGTCACAAAGAGTTGGACGCAACTGAAATGACTGAACAACAATCACTATTAATATTGTTTTCTTGGTTCTGTTTATTTTACTTTGCCTCAATTTATATCTTATCTTCTGAATTATTCATATTTATATATTCTTATAATAATATATGATTAATTTGATGAACTTTAAATGTTCAACCATTTTACAGTTGGAATAGCTATTTTTTTTTAGATTTTTTCCCCTACTAGAGTATGTCTAATTCTCCCACTATACTTAATTTATTCTCTATGTCTTCATGCAATTTATTTTTTAGGTATTTAGTTGTTATCCTCTTCTATGCATGTTTGCATACATGTACATCTGTGTATATCTATGTATATGTGTAGATTCATTTTCTATGGTGCTTATACATGGTATATCTTCCTAGCTTATGTCCTTTTTTCTTGGTGTTTATCTTTACTGTGTCCTTATCTGAAATCACAATTACTATCTTACTTTTTTATTTGATCTTAAGCATAACATAGTTTTCTCTAGTCTTTCATTTTATCTGTATGTGAATCTATTTTATTTTTTTGTTAATTTACTCTGTTTTCCATTCAGTTTCTCTATTCTTGGGAAATTCATCCCATTTATACCCATTGTCATGATTAATGATGTATTTCCATTCACCTTTTCCTCTTACCCCTTTTCTTCTCTTTGCATCTTCTCTTTACAAATAAGAAGTTAGCAAAAGAGTGTAATAATAGTGATTGACAAACACATGTTTAATTTTGGCTCTTTCACCCTACTTTTCTTCCCCTTGCCCTTCTTCTGATAACTTTCTTCCTTTCATTTTACTTGTCTCTTCTTGTTACTCTTTTAATCGAAAGTTTGTTTTGCTTATGAATATCCCCTTACCAACCCTGCCCTCCCTCTTAAACTATCCTCCTCTTCACTTCGCTCCTTGTTACATCCTGTTTCCCTCTTGAGTTCAATATATTCCATTGACTTTGTATGTATATGTGTAAGGAGGCAGAATGATAATTGGGTTCAACTTTCTTTGGTTCATTTCTGATGAAAGTGAAGTTTATGGGATGCTGATTTTTCCTACCCCTTCCTTTATTAAATATCAAATATTTAATTATTAATTAAAATTAACATAATAAATTTATATATATAAATAAATAAAATTAAATTAAAATAAATTAAAAATATTTAATTATTAAATATTCTTCATCTCATGATCTTTTATTATGGAAAATCATAATTTCCTTCTTCTTCCTCTTCCTGGCTTCCCCCATATAAATCTTCAATTCTCCTCTTTCTTTCTTTCCTAAGACTATCAAAGTAGAATAAAATGACACTAGTCCTTTAATCTTCCTTCTCTCTGACCCGCAAATACATTAGGGTTATAAGAATACATTTCTTTCTTATACCCCAGTTTGTATGCAAACAATTCACACCCACATAGTTCCTTCCACTTAAACAAAATGTGAACTTACCCTAGTAGGCATTTACAAAATGCTTATTGCCTTTACTTATCTCCCTACCACACCTTTACCCCCTTTTTTTTAAGCAATCGGGGTTAAGTAACTTGCTCAAGGTTACATGGCCAGGTGTTCTGGGTGGGTGCTAAGTGTCTGAGCCTGGGATTCGATCTCCAGGTCATCCTGACACTGGAGCCGGTGTTCTTACTCGCTGTGCTACCTGGCCACCCCCACACCTTTACTCTTGACTCATGTGTTCATAGTTCAAAGTGTCTACTCAGTTCCAAAGACCTTAGAAATCCTCTTTCATTAAAGGTCTCTTTTCCCCTTTTAGAATTATACTGTTTTGCCAAACAGCTTAACATTAGATATGTCTTTATTATTTTCCTCCATCCCTACCCCCACTGTCAGGATAATATTTCAAGCTTTTTCTCTTCTGAGGGTCAGTCTTATAGTCTCACGTGCTCCTGACTGTGGCTCCTTCTTACTTGAATTCTTTCCTCTTAGATGCTTCCAGGTTTTTGTTTTCGTTTCAAACTGGAAACTCTGGATTTTGCCTGTGATATTGCTTAGAGTTGGAGTTTCTTTTAGGAGGTGACTAGTGGAATTTTTCCATCTTCAATTTGCCCTTCGGTTCTGTAGTGCCAATGCAATATTTATAGTGCCCATGAACACGATAGAGACTGTGACTATAATTATTGTATGGTGTTTGATCGCAAAATATGTCAGATGCTCCACATAGAGAATAAAGTTGAAGGATTTATTTAGACACCAGAAAACCAAATCCCCAAATCAGTAAGCTGATGTCATCATAGTACCAAAGATATTCAGAAGCCATAATAACGCTGAGAGGCACAGCATCCTTTAGCCTTCTCACAAACTAATATGAGATCATTCTTTACTCACAAAACCCTCTATGTCTTTAATGAGCTCCTCCATCCCCAACTATCAGACTGGCTCTCTACCAGCTTCTCTGTGGGCTTTGCTTCTCCTCAGCAAGCTCCTCCTACCACAGGCTCCATGTGACTATACTCAGCCTATCAGGAGGCAGAGTATCTTCACAGCAGGGAAACTTCCAGAGTTTACTTCACAGCAGGGGATGTCTTCAAACTCCCCCCCCCATGTCTGTTAAGGGGCAGGGAAGATCTTCAAATTCCCATTACAGGTTCTAAGAGATCTTGGTGGTTTTCATTTATGATTTCTTGAAATATGGAAATATGGAATCAACCTTTTTTAGTAGTAGTGTTCAGGTAGTCTGATGATTCTTAGGTTGTTTCTCACTTATCTATTGTACAGATCACTGGTTTTTGACATATTTCTCACATTTTCTTCTGCATTACCCTGTCTTTTGATTTTGTTTTAATATTTCTTATTTCCTCATTGAGTTGTTATTTTCTGTTATGACCATTCTAGTTTTTAGGGCATTCATCTGGCTTGGTATCTCTTTGTCTCTGTTTTCCTTTCTCTCTCTCTCTCTCTCCCTCTCTCTCTCTCTCTCTCTCTCTGTTGGCTTTTTCCTACCATTCATTCTAAGGTCTCAATTTTCCTTGCCATTATTTAATCCCTAGAAATTCCATTTTATATCTCTTCTTTCATTTCCTACATGCATTATCATAGTCCTCAGTGATTAGAACATTTTCCCTGCTAATGCTCTGGATTTGTTGTGAATTTACTCTCTCTTTTTCTGTGTTTATGCTTTGGGCATCTCTCAATCCAATGCATGTGCTCATTATGTTTGTATTTTTTTGGTTTTCCCATGTCAGCTATTTCACTGTATGGATTAGGTTTTTGTTTTTGGATCCCTATGTATATTTTAGTGGACTCCATTTCTATTGAGTTTGACATCATTGGTTAAAATTCAGGGCTGGGGAATCTATGTCCTCAAAGCCACATGTGGCCTCTAGGTCCTCAAGTGTGACCCTTTGACCTAAATTCAAACTTCACAGAATAAATCCCCTTCATAAAATGATTTGTTCTGTAAAACTTGGATTCAGTCAAAAGGTCATACCCAATGCCCTAGAAAGACACAGGTGGCCTCAAAGTTTCAGGTTTCCCACCCCTGGTTTAGACCATTGTGATAGCCTTTTAATTAGTGATGGTTCCTTGAGTCTATTCTCTCTTAAGCATCTAAGACAAGACCCTTGTACACAGTAGACGCTTAATAAATATTTATTAATCCAAGAGTCACAGAATTTGAGGTATGCAAGGGACCCCAGAAACTACTTAGTTCAAGCCATGCACAAAATTAATCATCACTATGACATGTGGCAATACGTGATTATCCAGTCTCTGTTGGATGTATTTGGCATATCTGTCTTTGTGTTTCTATATCTCTATGTATTCCCTGCCCTATCTATACCTTCACTTGTCCCTCACAGATTTCTAGATTTCTCATTTTCTGAAGACCGTTTCCTCCTTTGTCTGTCATTCTATCAATTTGATTAACCTTCTTCTTCAGGATGAATTACAATGCCCAACAATATCAAGAAATTGAAAATTAGGGGAAGTTTCTGATTTGTGCTTAATTCTTTATTAAAAAAAAAGACAAAAACAAACCAAAGAAACCATGCTAATTCTTTAAACCATTATATGAACCAACTGCCTATAAAGGACAGCCTCCTTGTTCTCCTTAAAGGGAGAACATGCCAGCTTATGTAAAACAGATCTTGCTCTTCTCACTTTATGTTTATAGGATCATAGGGTAATTGGTTTAGAACTGTAAGGGGTCAAAAAAGTCATCTAGCCCAACCTGCTCATTTTGTTAGTGAGAAAATTGAAGCTTAGAGAAACAAGATAACTTGCCCCAAGGTCACACAGGCAGTGAGTGGCTAAGGTAAAATTTGAACCCAAGTTCTTTGACTGTCCAGCCTATATACTTTCCCCAGGGCAGGCACAAATATTTAAATTGAATATTTATTTGAATATTTCAACATATAGTTTTAAGTATTTCAATTTATAATTTTAGATCAAGACATAAAAATAAGCCTTCAGCACTATGTTTTTGGTTTACCTTTAGAGTAAAAGGATTCATAATATTAATTAAATAAATAGCTAGAGCCAAGGCATTTAAAATACTGTTTAGTGTATTTTTATGAGAAATTTCCTTAATTTTACTTCTCAAATTTCAAATAGTTATTTCCATGAATAGATTTTTTTCCCATTTGAACTTTAGTACTGTTCTGCATTTTAAATCAAGGAATTATTTCTGGCTTTTTTAAATATTCAAATAGGATCCTGATTTTTTCTTAAAGACAAAACAAAACTCCTCAACCACATTTCATTCTCCTTAAAATGCATTAAATCCCATTCTTGTAGAACAAATGTGTTATTTAAGTACACTTGTAAATGTTACATTTTCTTCTGCACTCTAAGCATGTAGTTCTAGTTACTAGAATGGGGTCACAGTTCTGTTAAACTGGTGCCTTTAAGCCCCTGGAGGGCAAAAGAATAACATTTTTATTTAACCTTTCATTATTATAAACTCCTTCAGTGGGCCAAAGTGATATCTGATGACTTGAAACAATAGTGGATTAGGAAGAAGAAAAAAATACTAACATTTTTATTTAATGTGTGCTGATTACCTCATTCTTCAAAGCAAGAAAAATGTAGCTGAGGAACTTTCTACAAGTGCTTAAGGGTTTTTTAATAGCAGTAATTTTCTTAAAAGTACACAGTCCTAGAGTTTTTTGAGGCTAGGGAAAAATAATTTTATTCAACTTTTCATGCCTTTTGTATGCCTCTTGTAATGAAAAAAATTTTTTTCAAGTTATTCATGTGTTTTAAGAACTTGTGACATGTTTGAAAAACTTAACTTTAAAAATCTTATTTAAAACAACTGGACCAAGACCGCCCTTCTTAACATGTATGACTGTTAAAGACTTAACTGAAAAGTCACATAATGGTGTCATCTATCAGGGCAGAGCAGGAAATTTCTCTTTTTTATGTTTAATTTCAGGTGAAACTTTTGAATGTACTTCAAATTAGTTTATTATGGCCTTCAGTCTTCCTCTTAGAATTCATTACTCAAAATATGGGACAACCAGGTGCTACATTGGATGAGTGGATTTCTGGGCCTACTCCGGAAGACCTGAGTTCAAATTCAGCTTTAAACATTCACCAATTTTGTGAACATGGACAAGTCATTTAACCTCTGTTTGCCTCCTTTTCCTCATTTGTAAAATTGGTATTAAGATAATAATAGCACCTATCTCCCATGGTTGTTGTGAAGATTAAATGAGATAAAATTTTAAGCACTTACCACAGTCTCTGGCATTTTGTAAATACTATATAAACATTAACTATCATTATCATCATAATTATTATTATGTAGACACTTGTCACCTATCTTCTCCTTGTCAAGGTGGTTTATAATACCAAAGTACAAGAGTTTGCATTTATCTTTAGTTATATTACATATTAATTGATATTGCATATTAATAGATCTAATTCTTGAGGTATTTTTAAATTTCCTGTTCAATCAACCAATGGACCTTTGGAATTTTTGAGTTTTCTGTTATTAGAGGTATTCAAAGGGAGGTTGGATGGTCACTCATTGGGTATATTGCAGCAGATGTTTGCTCAGATACAAATTAAGCTAGATGGCCATCGTGAGTTCTTTCCCAAATCAATGATCCTTTGATACTATGGCCTGCCTACATATAAACTGCCCAGACATTTACAGGAGACACTCAAACTCTTAATTTTGAGATAGGACAAAGGTTATAGAATATATTTGGTTGCAGTGGAGCTTTAAATTTCTAATACATTCAGTTCATTTTCCACCCAAATCTTGGTGCAACATGATGTGGGGTATGGGCTTATAAAATCTATGTGGGGGGTTACCTTTAAAAAATTAATTGGTTAAGGCATGGTGTTGAGGGAATTACAGATTAAATATTTAAATTTGTTGTCTCTTAGGAGCATTTCTGCCTTGATGAGCAGTGGGGAAAATTTGAAAGGCATATTAATAACTTTAATATATGCCTCTGGGTGGAATTTTCTTAAATTTAATTAAGAATTCCCTGACTATCCTTTCCTACCATGCTATTCCTATACATAAGCATAAGAAATGAATGTTTCCTGCCGATGGCTGTATGAGTAGCTGTGTTTGAGCCTTTCTTTCTCATACTGGGATGGCTTGCAAAATATTTAGTGTCTATGTCTGTTTTAAGAACATCTGACAAATGCAAATACTTAGAAACCTGTTAAGTTTGTGAATGACTCCATTAAAAATGGCTATGTTCCTTCACATCCTTTTTTCTGCTACAGAATTTAATACAAACAATTATTTAATTATGAGATGAACACCATGTCCTTGAGATTATGTGGAAAGAAGTCTTATTAAGTTTTCTCCTGTAGGGGCATATTGAAATTAGCTGTTTAAAGGAGGAATGCTTATTTGCTACACTGTAGAAATTTCTAAAATTGTTGCTGAAACCATATTGAAAAATTCTGAGGGCATGTCACCATGTCGCCATAAAATTTAATTGAAGAGAATATAAGCACATAAAATACACACATTCTCCTTAAAACTGTGTAGCTCTTACATGTAAATGCCTATTTATCTCTGTTATTTATTCATATTTTCCCATAAATCCTGCATAGGTGTTGACCTGACATGCTGTGAGGCCCTTTCCTCAGAGCACATAAGCTGTCCCCATATCTCACTTCATGAGAAGGCCAACTCCTATTTTATACATGTATCTCCTTGATTATATCCTTTAGGCAAATTCTTCTGTCTAGTTCTTTGTGTCCACTATGGATCTCTCCATTGGGTTACTATTTTAATTCTTTAGAGGTTGTAAAACTTGGAAATTGTTAAATTTCCTCATAAATCATCTAATGAAACCCTGTTATAACAAAGAAATATGCTCTAAAATGTCTATAATCAGTTGTTATTCTGTGATTAAGTTTTCTAATGATAAGGAGGAAGAAAAAACATTTATTAAGCACTACTATGTGTGAAGCACTGTGAAAATTGCTCAAAAAATGTCTCATTTGATGCTCACAACAATCCTGGTATGTAAAATTGCTATTATTTTACCCTGTTTTTACAGTTGAGGGACTTGAGGCTGAGGGACTTGAAGTATTTTGTCTGGGGTCACACAGCTAGTAAGTAGCTAAGGTCAGATGTGAACTTTCTGTCTCCAGACCCAGCACTGAATTGATTGGATCACCTATAAGTCTGATAATAAACTCACTCTGTCCTTAAACAGTTCCTTCCATGTTTGAATAGTTTTAAATGTTATCAAGTTTTTTTTTCCCCCACATGAGAGAACTGACATAGAAGAAGGTTATATAATATTCCTGAACTCAAACATATAGTGCAAAGGAAGGACAAATCTAGAATCTATGTTTTCTAACCTATAATTTTGATAGTTGATAGATGTTGTCATTGACAGCACTGTATCCATATGCATTTAGTATAGTTTGCTGCAATGATATTTTCTCTTACTATTGGCAAGACTTTGGTAATAACAACTGTCATTTTCACCATACTTTTTACTGTTAAGGAAAACATTAGCTGTCTTTCAGTGGAAAAGGCAGCATGTTATAGGAGACAGGGAGCCTGCCTCATGAGGGAGTGTCAGGTTCAAGTACCTTCTCTGTTACAGACTGCCTCTATGAAACACCCCTCGCAACTTCCTAAGAATGTAAATTGAAAAAAAAGTCTCCATTGGTAGAGGAAGTTCCTCCTTGTGAGCTCCCTCAAAGAAATAGCAAGTCTAGTACAAATAGCAATAAGAAATTCAATAGTTTACTTGACCTTCACAAAAATTCTGTGAGGAAAGAATCATCAAAGATTGATGAATATTTAGCACACAGCTGCTATGTGTTAGACACTCTGTTAAATTCTGTCCATATGAGACAAAAAAAATGACCATTCCTGCCCTCATAGAGCTTACATTATAAGGAAGTCAATCCAAATGTCTGCAAATTAATACAGGATACATGATTTTTGAAAATGCATGTATCCTCATTTCTATTTTTCAGTTCAGGAGAATGAGGATCAGAGATGATGAATGGTTTCCTGAAGGTCTGTAAGTTTGAGTTGCTGAGCCAGATCTTTGAAACCTCACTATACCACACTGCTTCCAAGTGACCTTTCTGGACCCCTTCCTTCAAAGAGAAAGATTATATCAAGTTCACATAGCACCAGTCTCAATAAGCTTTTATACAAGGGCATAGCTGGAGTATTTACCTGAGATGCAATTTAAAAGGAATTCAGCTGTTTTTTTTTGTTTATTTTAACATGAATTGTACTACTCAGAAGCTATCACTTTATTTCCACTTGACTCACAGGAATACTATGATGATTTAAGAGATGGATTATCTGTCTGTAAAGTATTTTGAGCTGCCGAGAAAAGGACTCTATACAAACTTGAAGGGTTATTATAGCATAATGTCTGCTGTGGCCATCTGGAGCAAATGTCTAGAGGTGAGAAGGTTACTTAGCTTCCATGCCCATTTGCTTCTTGGCATCTCATCTCAGACTGCTGAGCAAGATGCCAACTGCTATTGTTTTGGGATTCTCAGATTCTTTGTCAAGAACTGAACTGAGACCACCACCTCATTTCTCACAGACTGTAGCATAGCAATCAGCTGCTTAGCACATTCCATCACTGGAAAACTGGGGCTCAATTCAAAGAGTGACCTAGATGTGGGAAGCTTCAAATCCCACTGTTAATTCTTTGGGCTCTTCAGTCTTCTCAGAACATGCTTGCTCCTAAATCAGGTTAAGCTGGTGCACCTCTGTCACACCTTTATTGCAATATTAGCCCACTTGCCATTGACACAGGATTAAGGTAGGCATATAAAGTTATCAAACATTTTCTTTTTGCAGCTGCAAGACATAACAGTTTTAAAAACATGTTTAATCATCAGGAAAATATGACTAATAGGCTGGAAGGTGGATCCTTGAAATTTGTAAGCTCTAAATTTCTACATTTTTCTCATAGATAACTATGCTAAGGCAATAGAGATAGTTTCTGACACCCTATGCTTGTAGGGTCCTTCCTTCCAGACACTGAAGTAAGCCTGTAGCTTGGAACTTTCCCTTTTCCTTACACCTGTCCCTCAGTCACATTCTTGAGTACAGTTTGAGTTCTGGTTATGAAGACATATCTTATCTTCTAGTTAAAGTTCTGTACCTAGCTATGTAGTCTAGCTATGCCTCAGTTTATGCCAGAACTAGAAGGCAGCTGAAGCAGTAGTGGCAAGAGTCAGGTTCTAAGCTCAGCCCTGATGATTATTAGCTATTTGACCTTGAACATCTTAGATTCTAAACTCTCAGTCTCATTGTATGTAAGAACTTACTTGCAATATAGGAGAGAGCACATTGGGGGAGAGCGTATACAGTGGGATCACTGTTTTGGGGTGGTAGGTAGGTGAAAGACAGGGAGAAAATTTGTAAGTCAAAATCTTGTGGAAATGAATGATGTAAACTAAAAATAAACATAAAATTTAATTTAAAAAAAAGATATCACTTGCTGTATGTGATATTATTTAGAAAATCTTCTTTGGATCAAAGCACTTTAAAAAAAAATTCTCAGTGCTCCATAGAGATATGAATTATCCTCCATCCCTTTTATAAATGTATAAACTGATGCATTCAAAGGTGACTTGACAAATGTCATGCAATTAATTAGTGGCAGAGCTGGGATTCACCCTACTCCAACCCTAAGGACTTTTTTCCTTTAATTAAGTGTTTTCTCCATCATTCCACATTTGTTTTAAAGTTATGTTTTGGGAAATCCATTTCATTGAGAGACTTAAGAATTTTGAATATTAAAGGGTAGACCTATTCCTATTTGTCCCAAAGAACAATATGATAGTGATGGATAGCTACAAGTTGCAAGCAAACAAGTTTAGGATTAAAGAAATGATGACTCATAGCAATGAGTAAAACCTTACAAGTGTGCAAAATACCATCAGATGTGTGATGGGGATGGGTGGAGGGCTTAAATGGTTTTCCCATCTTGGAAGTCTTTTTTTTTTGCCTTTTGGAGGGCAATTGGGGTTAAGTTGCCCAAGGTTACACAGTTATTTTTTTGTGTGTGTGGGTGTTAAGTGTCTGAGGCTGGAACTGAACTTGGGTCCTCCTGACTGCAGGGCTGGCTCTTTTATTCACTGCACCACCTAGCCATCCCCATCTTGGAACTCTTAAAACAGAGGATGAATGACTACTTTTGGCAGAACAACCTTATAGTAGGGATTCTTCTTCTGTTATGGGCTGGGTTATTATAAATGGCTACTGAGATTCCTGCCAAATCTAAGATTCTGATTCTGTATAGGCACAGTGATGGAGAGCAGCTTTTTTTTTTCTTGTTCCCTGCCCCCAGCTTCTTTATTTCCAGTCACCACTCTTTATTGTCATTCTTCTGGATGCTTGTGGTAACTACATTTTATAAAGTCAACACTATTCATTCCAAATACATTCTAAGAAGTTTTTACTTGAATAGCCTATGCCTTCTATTAGTGTCATTTGTTTTCTTTTAAGCTTCAATTATGTATGAAATGAGGCTCTACAGAAAAACAATCTCTTGGGATTCATACCTAGTGTGTATGTAGAGCCTGAGAAATCCATTGGTGAGTATAATGAATTTTTTGAGAGAGAAAATGTACCTTCTAGCCCTTATAGAGATCTAATTTAAATGCTTATTTGAAAATGTTTTTAAATAGCAACTGTAGAGTGGCCAAGGACACTTGTCTAAGATCACATGTGTCATAAAAACAATTCCTCAGTTTGAACTCAGATCTCTTGATTCCAAATCCAGTGTTCTTTGCATTGTACCATGTAGAGGGAAGTGTGCGTGGTAACTATCCTCATTATTTCTTTCAGTAGTATATTACTGAATGATTTAGGTAGAGTAAATGATAAAGTTTAATGATCACTGGTAAGGAGGCAGGAAACTTGGGTTCTATTCCAAAGCTTCTAGTTGGCTTGTTAGTCAAATTATCTTCCCCATCTGAGATTAATTTCCCTTTTCTGGAAAATTGAGAGGGTCAGGGTAGAAAATAGATAAGCATTTATATAGTGCCTACTATGTGCCAGGTACTGTGCTAAGGTCTTTAGAAATAGCATTTGCTCTGACCATCACAAGGAACCTAAGAGGTAGATACTGTTACTATTCAGATTCAATGGTAGTAGAAACTTAGGCAAACAAAGGTTAAGTGATTTGCTCAAGGTCACACGGCTAGCTAGGAAGTATCTAAAGCCAGATTTGAGCTTATATCTTTCTGACTCTGGGGCCAACTCTCTATCCCACTGCATTACGTAATGCATGTAGGTACCTGTTCTAATGATGAATTGAACTAAATACTCAAATGCCCTGTACATGTTACTTAGTTCCTTTTTTATAGGATTCTAAACAGGTTGAATTACATGAAATCTTGTTAGAATAGTTTTGCTTTATTTTATCCAAGTTGGTGTAAAGTACTTTAAGATACCACACTGGGAGGCAGTTAGTTAAATTAAGCAGTGGAAAAAATGCTGGCCCTAGAATCGGGAAGACTTGAATTTAACATCTTCACTTACTAGCTGTGTGAACCTGGTTAAGACACATAACCTCTGTCTGATTCAATTTTTTCAACTGTAAATGAGGGATAATAATATTATCTTCCTCCCAGGATTCTGGCAAGTATCATATGAGAACACATCATTAATTATTATTGTTATTGTGCTTAGCACATTTCTTAATAACATAGTACACAATAAAAGCTTATTGTTCCTTCCCCCTCTCTCTCCTTTCTCTCTTCCTTTGTCCATTCCTTCCTTCATTAGTAACTTCTGCATCTTCCTGAGTTTAATTGTGTTTAACCTAAAAACTTACCCCAAGCTTAGTCTATATAGGGTATATATACCAAAAAGGTGGGGAAATGTATCAAGAGATGGGGAAGAGAACCTTCAAGGAATTCAAGATTCCTCTTTGCATAGTTATTCCAGAGAAACAATTCCAATGAATGGTCACTATTTCTTGGGGGTTCATTCAGTGAGAGAGAAGCAGCTAGTAGATATATGTTTGTCAGCAACCACATTTATGCCTGTTGTTCAATATCTCCTTTTCTCTGAGGACAAGGTTTCCAGGCTAGCCAAGAAAATATGGATGGTGTGATGCCAACCTTATTCTGAAAACATCTCACCCATGAATTCTGCAAACTGGTAATTCTATAAGGGAAAATCAAATGGTTAGAAATAGCATCAAGTCTGTGAAAGATAAAATTACTCTATCCCCAGAGGGCATACTCAGTGTATCTTCTCAGGACAGTTACAGGCATTTAATTTGACATCTTCTCAGCTTTCTATCCACTTAAACAATGCTATCTATATCTATCAAGTAGTATTTGTTTTGGTTATAACACAACATATTTGATGTTAAAATGCCATTATATTCTCCAGAAAAAGAGATAGATCACAGAAGAAAGAATTTGGAAAAAAAAACATACCTTTCCCAAAACATTGCTTCAGAAATGTTTGGGTTTTCTTAACTATTATAGTTTTTTGATGCTGGGAGTGTTGAGACAGCTAGAAAAATAATCATGGAGCAACTCTGAGTTTGACATTGAACTATATCTTGAAAGGAAGAGAGAAAATGAACTATGATTTGAAAAAAAAGTTTATTTCCATATAGACACTGACAAGATCTACAATAAATGGATAGCAATCATTTCTTAATGTATTGCATGTCTGTCTCATTTTGCACATTTATCTAGAAATATATTTGGAATTAGAAAACATGGGTTCAACTTCTCTTTCTTCTATTTATTACCTGCATAATCTTGGGTGAATTCTATGAATTATATAGAAAATAATTCTATTAATTATGAATTGTATTCCTGTCTAATGAGAGTCTTAGAGGCAGCCAAGTGGTAGAGTACTGGCCCTATATTCAGGAAACCTGAGCTCCAATTCAGCCTTAGACACTTACTCATGGAGTGATCCTGGTTGATTCACTTAACTTCTTTCTATATCACTTTCTTCACTTGTAAAATGGGAATAATAATGACATCTGTTTCCCAGGGTAGTGGTGAGGAATGAATGAAATAATATTATAAAGCAAAACAATGCCTCCTGTACCGTAGGCACTTAATAACTGCTTATTTCCTTCCTCATAAAGATCCTCCTGGCTACACCAAAAGGGTAGGATGACAACAGGACACCCATGTCTCCCATGCATCTCAGTTTACAGGACATATCCTAGAAAATGATTTATTTAGGCCCCAGGGAAATGTTACTATGCATATCCAGGAGAGTGGGACATTTTTGGTGTTGGAATGTAATCAGCAAGGACAGAAAATTTAACTAAATTCCATGCCTCTTTCTGCATATACTGAGGTGTTAGCAAATATTTATTGAGGGAATTGATGGGAGTTCTAGTGGTGTAAGACACCCCTAGAAATTCACACTGAACTAGAAACCAAAGCAAACTTCTGAGTCCTCAAGACTTAGCAACCCTGAAGTGACTCTAAGATGTTATAGAATATTGGAGTATTGTGTAGGGACCCTATTGTGAAATACTATTCTACACTCATGCTGACACATGTGGTTAGTAGTCTGTTTTTGCTAGTTAGGGACCCTGATTCAGGGATATGGGGTGGTCATGCCCAGTACGTAGCCCAGTCCCAAAGAATTACTGTTCTTTCTAAAGTTTTATTTCTCATTATAACATAAACTTTCTACCTGCTGAAAAATATTTGGCCATGAGAGTTCAGAGTCACTGAGAAAACCTGGTGGGGAACTAGTGTAGGAAAGTTACACTGTGAAACCTTCCACATAGGTTGAAGTAACTGCTGCCATGTCTTCCCATATTAGCTGTGGCTGCCTAGATTTCACCTTGAGAAATCTCTGTGGAAGGTCTTGAAACACAAGGCTGACAACAAAGCAGTGGGAGGATTCAGTAGCAAGATGTCCTTGCCCTATCCTTTCCTTTCCACTTCAGAACACATCTTCGTTGAGCCTGCCATTATTTCCCCTAAGGGAAGAAGAATTATAGTTACACTTGATGAGATGACTTTTCATGCCTGTTCACTATTTTACTGTCCTAATTCATATTTCCTAACTCAATGTTAAGTAACTTTTTCATTATTTAATTTTTCTCACATTCTAAAATGTTAATCAATTTACCATTGTTTTATAATACTGATAATCTTTTGATAAAAGCCAATTCAGCTATGTAAATATATGCAAACTTTCCCGAATCTCCACTTAATTTATATATATATGAAGGAAAATTATTATTGAATTAAAATAAAAATGAATAAGAATAAATTGAGTGATTTTCTCACCAGGTGTAAGGGTTATGGGATTTAAAGATCTTCCATGCCCCATTGGACTTGCTGACGTAGCAGGAAGGGGCGGAGCAAGAGGAAGCGGAAGCCAAACTAGAGTTCCTGTGGTGGCTGGCGGTGGTGGTGACAGCGGCAGCAGCAGCAGAGGCAGTGGCAGCGTGAAGCTCTTTTTGAGTTAGCCAGAATTTCTGCTAAGGACTCCTGCTGAGGACTGCCAGGGGCCGGAGCTGCTGGGAGCACACTTCCCGGATGCTGGGTGGTTGCTGTGAGTGGGGAGAGGAGGACCTTTGCCTGAGGTAGCCTGTTCTGTTTTAAAGGCTTGAAAATGTGTGTGCTTTCTATTTTATCTACCTGTGCCAATGTCATAACTACTCTGATGGCTTTCACTTTCTGGTTTTGGGACTCAGTCTTTTGGTATCTTAATAAATTTTCTAGTTTATTCCCCCATATGGCAAGCATGATGTATTTTGTGATGGATAATTATATCAGCATATCTGTAATCTCCATAGGCATTGTGAATATGGCATTGCTGATACACCAGGGCAAGTTTATATGGTTCAAATACTCAATTTTTATTTTGAAAAAGGCAAAACTATAGAAAATATTGAGCTGATCTAACAAATTGCATATATTACAAGTGAAATTCTAGTAATTAATTTGCTAACAAGATGATAAATTAAAAATCTATAGAAAAATTTCTAAATCTGAGAGGACAGTAAGTTGGAATAATATGACATAACTTAATAAGGATATTCTGTATATTTTGGATTTAAAACATAATGAATCGAATGTATTATCATTCATAAAAAAGTATAATTGAAATGTTTATAATATATTACTCGAAAGAAAACAGGTTACAATCTTCCAAACTTTTGTAAAGCAGTGACTTCTTCTAAGAAATTCCAAAGAATATTGGAACACTCATAGATATAGGCATAAAAACCATGAATTTTAAAAAGTAGAACACTCTTTTGGATTATTTTAGGATGGTTAGCATTGTGGGAAACAGAAGTTAAAAATCATTAGGCTACTATAGTGGGTCTATGTAGATAATAACCATCAAAATTTACACATGTAACTGCTGTTCAAATCCAACTAAGTGAGGCATTTCTGTCCTGGTATTGCATCTCAGTGAACTCTTGTTTCAGAATCCAGTGCCAAAGATTGCTAATTGAAAATAAGACTCAGTCTTATATTCCCACATAATGATAATGTGCGAATTATGAAGAGAAAGTTAGTAACTTTAACATGTACTAGAACTCCTTGGTCTTGGGAAATTTGGCAAAATTCTGAACTGAAGAGAAATTATATTAAACAAATGTAAATGCTATGCTGATGTTTTGTTTTTAAAAATAGACACCTTGGGGGAAGGGAACAGGTTTCATACAAAGTTTATCCAGTGTATTGGAAAAAGTATGCACTTTTAAATAAGGAACCTGCACTTGAAGAGTGGTTCTGTTGCTTACTGGTCATGTGACCTTGGGCAGGTCACTTAATTTTTGTGGACTTTAGTTTCTTCATCTACAAAATGAAGGGGTTGGATAGGAAAACTTCTAATCCCTTCCAAATCTAAGTCTCCCAAATCTTACAGTCCAATTTTGTAAGAGTTTGATGTCATCCCCATGTTTCCAGTACAAATGACTTTGTAGTTCAAGGTTATTGATGTGCAAAATTAAATGAGCATATTTAAGTACTACACACACCAGGTTTAATTTAATCAATATTGCTTCTTAATTTAATCATCAGTATGCAATATTTATAAAGAATTTAAAATTCTTAAGGATATATATAGTATAAAGGATATATGAGGTATGCACCTTTTGAGGACAATTTCTAAGAAAATAAAACAAAAATATTTTCCAAGTGATTGATTGTTTTTGAATGCTGTTCTATTTCAGTATTATAGGGCATATGGAGTTTGAATATGGTGTGGCCTATCAATTCATCTCCACTGTTTCATTATTAATAAAGACTCTAATGAATTGGAAGCAGTAAAATTTGTGTCTATAGATACATAGAATATAGAGTCATAAGAATTCTAGAGGTTAATGGGTAGACATATTGTTATGACCCAAAGGTATATAGTCCTAGAAGCCCCAGCAATACAGTCACCATTTAAAAATCATGATGGATTGGGGTGACTAGGTGGTGTAGTGAATAGATCACTGGCACTGGAGTCAGGAGGACCTTAGTTCAAATTTGGCCTCAGACACTTAACATGTACTAGCCATGTGACCTTGGGCAAGTCACTGAACCCCAACTGCCCTGCCTTCCCCCCTCAAAAAAGCAAAAAAATAAAAAAAATCATGATGGATCTATGATCACCCATAATCAGTGGCCATGTACGCTGAACCATGCCAGAAAAATAATTTCCTCTTTGACATACCTAACAAATAGTCTTTGCATCAATGATAGGGATCCATTATTTGCCCAAGTAGCCTATTTAAGGTCACACCCCACCCCCACCCAGATCTTTCTCAGAAGAATTATTTTCTGTTCCTGCCTCTGCAAACCGTCTCATCAAAATACTTATTCCTTTAACTGGGGGCAAATTGCAGCTCCAAAAACTTTCTCACTCTGTGTATTTTTGGTTATAGTTTTCAGCAAAGTCAACATAAATTGGAAGGAGGTATTTCTGTGGTTCTTTTACTATTTCAATGATATGTTTAGGAAAACTGTGGGATATTATGTGCTTCTTTATCATTACTAATTATTTCATTTCCATCACTGGTCATATATGTCCTTGACAATGGCTTTGATTTTCTTTCTCATTTTCAAGATATCATTGTAGTATTCTAAATTCTATTTGTACTCACTATTCCTCTTCCAGTTGCCTTTGGTTACTTGCAACAATAACTTACCTAATATTTGATATCCTATAGTTTGAAGTTATATAGGGCCATCCAGAATGTTTTCCATTGTTTATAATATAAGAAGAAACATTCCATTCCTCGCCAAAATGGATTCCTGGATGGGAGGCAAAATGATAAGCTCTCCACATATCTACTCCATCTAAATCATGTAATTATTACTTAATGAGTAATAATTAAGTAATCAAATGAGAAATTAAAGCAAGTGACTTCTTCTACCTATCAACTGCATAAAAAGTCAGCCAGAAGGTCCTGTACAATAGGAAAAGTGTCCCCTCCCAAAGAATAAGTGTCACTGACCAGAGAAGTGATATTGGTAGCCTGTAAGACTCTTTGATCAAAAGCAACAAGAGCAGAGGGGTTCCCTGAGGAAGCCTTTAGGTGACCTGAAAGCCTCAGAACAATCTCCTTTCCCCCAACTTAGGGATCTTTGAAGTCAAAGGAAGAAAGAGCAATGAACAGAGAAGTGTTATAACACTCGGATTGGGACACTAATTGTTCAAGGGCGATGAGATACCTAACATCCTGATCTGTGATGCAAGAAAGCATCCTGAAAAGCCATATTCCAAACCCCACATATCTGAGGTACCTTGGAAGGTGAAAGTAAATGCAAGAACACAGGGGACCAGGAGACATATGAGGAAAGGCAAATGAGTCATTCAAAAATGAAGCCAGCACAAAGTCTAACCCTTACATAATACTCCAAATAAGGAATTAAAGCTGAAGATATGAGTAATCAAAGAAAAAGTACTTACCAGTTTCAAAAATTATAGAATAATGAAACAAGGAATGAGAAGAAAAAGAAATAAAAGCCCTGTAAGAATTTGAATAAGAATAGAAAAGAAGTAAACCTTATGCAAGAAATAGAGTACCTTGAAATTTGGAATAGACAAATGCAAATAATGATTCCATAAAGCAACAAGATATAATCATTAAAAAATCAAAGTGAAAAAAAAGGACATATGATGCCCAATATTAAAGGAAAAAAAAACTTTGAACTGGAAAACCAGTCAAGGACAGATAATTAAAAAAAAATATTAGAGTCCCTAAAAACCATGATTTAAAAATGTCTTGACAATATATTTTAATAAGCTAGAAATTACAATTGCTCAGATATAGGACCAGAAGGCATAACAAAAGAATAAAGAAGCCATTAATCTTCTCTTCAAAGGACAGCAAATGGGAAAAGCCCAAAGAAAATTAATAGCCAAAATCCATAGCTCCCTCCTTTAAGAAAAAGTGTAAGCATTTACAAGGAAAGAGTTCAAGCACCAAGGAAGTAAATTCAGTACCACGCTCTTTTTCTCCCTTGTTTCTTGGAGATGACAGATAAAATCCCATACTGGGGGGTGGGGAGGGGGGAAGTTCTAGTTTTTTAAATGTGTGTTTGCCCTTTTGTGTTGTGAAAAGGACCTTTGTTTTCATAAACAAAAATATGTAAAGATTTTGTTCAAGATTATGCAAAGAAGGAAAAACAAAGGAGAAAGTGGAGGGGAGGAGGAGGAAGAGTAGGGGAAAGGGAAGCAGAAGGAAATGGAAAGGATGGGGAAGGAGAAGAGAAAGGTAGAGCAAAGGAATGGGGAGGAGGGAAGAGGAAAACAAGGGGACAAGTGGGGAAGAAGAAAGGGAAAAGGCAAGAGAAGAACACAGGGAAAGGGAAGGAGAAGAAGAAGGAGAAAGGGAAGGGGAAGAAAGAAGAAGGAAGACAAAGAGGAAGAGAAGGAAAAGGAAGAAGAAGAGAAGAAAAGAAAGAAGAGGAGGGAGAAGAAATAATTTATCAATTATATTGTTGTTCAGTCATTTTTAGTCATGTCTGATTCTTCATGACCCCATTTGGGGTTTTCTTGACAAAGATACTGGAGTGGTTTGACATTTTCTTTTTCTGATCATTTTTCAGATGAAGAAACTGAACTAAATGGGGTTAAGTGACTTGTTCAGGGTCACACAGGTAGTGTCTGAAGCCAGATGTGAACTCAAGAGGAGGAGTCTTCCTGACTCTAGGTCTGGCACTATATCTATAGTTAGTACTGAATTATCTCTTGGATTAGGGGACAATATGGAACAATTAAAATGGCCTCAGTGAATACTGTTAGTACAGTTTGATAGAATAGCTACACAAATGGTTAAAGAAATGTTGTCTCAGACACCAGGTCAGATTTCCTAAACCACCACTTTCATTGTATTATTCTCTTGATCCAAAAAGTTCAGTGGATCCCTGTCACCTAAAGTATACATTTCAAATTCCTGAACTATGCACTTAAGTGCCTTTGTAATGAATCCCTAACTTATGTTTTCTGACCTACTGTTCTTCTAGAATAAATTTGGGCTAGTGTCAAACTCTTCTACTGTCTTGCCCTGAATATACTATGTGTTTACCCTCCTCTGTGCCTTTTTCTTTGTTGTTTCTATATCTAGGATGTCCTATCTTTGAATTTCTATCAAATTTTATTCTTCTTTAAAGATGTAACTCAAACCTCTCTACCCCATTAATCATATCTTCAAAATGTGACCTCTCCTGCAAATTTCTATAGCACTTACGGTTCTATTATTTATGCATATGTGTTACTTCTTATGCCCTGAAAGCATCTTATCCTCTGTATACTTTTCATTAATGCAGTGTTGGGGCTGAAGAATTGTCTTTTGACTTACCAATTAATTGATTCTGGAGAAGGTAGAAGAGGAAATCAAGTCTTTGAAAACAGAAAACTGACAGAAGATGATGATCAATATATCCCCATTTATACTCACATCAAAGAATGTATGAGCCAGCACCACAGGCATGCATTAAGCATGTGCTAAACTTGTTGGTAGTTCTGTGCATTATGTTTAGATTGAAGAAAAACAATTATAAAATAACCTTGTGATATTTGTTTCTCTGGATATATTTTGAAATTGATCTTATTTTTATTTTGATCATAAAGATACTTGCCTGAAAATTCATGACATAAATGCCCTATCAATGTCACTTTCAGACCTTATATTCTATAAAGTGCTTTGATCATTATTCAGTCATTTAATTATTCTTGTGAATGATTATGTTCATAAATATGGATCCAGAATACCCAGAAACCATAATATATTTATCTAATTGATAATTACTAGAACATATAATGTTTCATATTCCAGGCTTTTCTGCTGACTTTTTGAACTTTCTCCATGATGTCTCAGCAGCCTCTTTAATCTGGAATTCCCTCTATCCCTGTGGTCACAACTGAATTTTAGTTCCTCATGGAACTTTAATTTTAAGGAAAGTGCCCAGACCAATTGTTTCTTGATATGACTGTAGCCTCCATTCCAGACATTTTGGCATTTCTCTTTCCTTACTTTATGCATGGCTAATCATTTCCCTCTCTTCATTTACAACTTCCAATTATATGTTATCTTCCCCTATTAGAATATAAGCTACTTGTGGGCAAGGACTGACTTTTTTGCTTTTATTTATATTCCCAATACTTAGCATGGTGCCTAGAAAATAATAAAAGTTTAAGAAGTATTTGCTGGTCTTTTGGTGGTGGCAAAGAATTGGAAAATGAGAGAATGCCCATCATTTGGGGAATGGCTGAACAAGTTGTAGTATGTGAATGTAATGGAATACTATTGTGCTATAAGAAATGATGAGCAGGTATACTTCAGAAAAACTTGGAAAGACTTACATGAACTGATTCTGAGTGAAGTGAGCAGAACCAGGAGGACATTGTACATAGTAACACCCAGATTGTGTGATGTCCAACTCTGACAAACGTATCTTTTCTTACCAATGCAAGTATCTTAGACAACTCTGAAAGACTTATGATGAATATCTATATTCAGAGAAAGAACTGTGGAGTCTGAATGCAGATAGAAGCATAATATTTGTTCTCTGTCTCTCTCTGTCTCTCTCTCTGTCTCTCTCTCTGTCTCTCTCTCTGTCTTTCTCTCTGTCTCTCCCTCTCCCTCTCCCTTTCCCTCTCCCTTTCCCTTTCCCTCTCCCTCTCCCTCTCCGTCTCCCTCTCTACTCTCTCTCTCTCTCTCTCTCTCTCTCTCTCTCTC
>NW_027187309.1:3428186-3470730 GCF_028583685.1 Petaurus breviceps papuanus
TCTCTCTCTCTCTCTCTCTCTCTCTCTCTCTCTCTCTCTCTCTCCCTGTCTCTTTTCTCATAGTTTCTCCCATTGGTTATAATTCTTCTTTACATATTATATGCCATTTTGGAGTGTGGGGAGGGGAGATATGGAGAGAAAATTTGGAACTCATCATCTTAAAAAAGTGAATGTTGAAAACTTTAAAAAAAAGACTTGCTGAAGACCAGAATTGGACATATTTTAAAGGGCTTGGTCTAGATTTAGATAAAACAGGTTTGAGTGACTGTTCTGTCATTGCCTATGTAAGCTTGGGAAAATAATTGAACATGTTTTTACTTGTTTCCAGATTCAGAGAGTTTATCTAGATTACCTCAATTCCCAAGGCCTCTTGATTGAAACAGTTTAACTAATGAGACAGCTAGGTAGTACAGTTGATATAAGGCTAAGCCTGTAATTAGGAAGCTCTGAGCTTGAGTCTAGCCTCAGACACTAGCTTGTGACCCTAATTGACCTCTGTCTGCCTCAGTTTCCACAACTGTAAAATGGGGACAATAGTTTTACTTCCTAAAGTTGTGTTCATCAAATGAAAGAATAATTTATAAAGCATTTACTACAGTACTGGGCAAATAGGCAGTTAATAAATATTCCTTCTTAATTAAAAAAAAAATCTTTCACTGGTGGATACCACATCTACAATTAGAACAGACATCAGAGAATACTTAGTCCAACTCTCTTATTGTGTGCAGATGAAGAAATTGCATCCCAATGTAGTTATGTAGAGTGGCATTTAAATCCAGGTCTTCTGGCTCTAGCAGCAGTATTTTTTCACTATACTCTATTGCTTGTTATGTACCCTTCATGGTACTAAATATTCAGGTTACAAACACAAAAATAACAATATACCTGTCCTCAGGTATCTTACTTTCTAATGTGGGAGACAATACACATAAGGGTGTGTTGACCAAGAAGAGGGGTTTTGATATGTGTGGGGATTATAGAAATGCTAAGTAGACCATAGGGAAGTGGATTGAGTGAATTGTTATGCCCTTTCCAGGACCAAAGATATCTTTGACTTAATTACTGTACCTAGAACAGTTTTTCTTAACTGTGGATTGCAAGTGGAAAAAGTTTAAGAAGCCCTGGCCTAGAGTGAGAGGTGAAAATTAGGTGATTGGGGAGCAAGACATATGTTAAAGTAATGGTCTGGGTGGATGGCTGGATCTGTTAGATCAAGGCCAGTTAGATGTTGTTCTAGAACCTTTGGAGCAATCATGCTTCTACATGGAAATGAGAATTTGTTTCTTTAAATTGCAGATTTGATAAGCCTTAAAAAAAGATTTCTGACCAAAAATTAGATGACACTTGAACTCTGATGTTCAGGCCAAGTTAGTAGTAGAAAGTTGCTGAGAAGAGTCAAGAGACAAATTAATCAAAGTCAAGTGGAACTGAAAAGAAAGCTGGAAAAAAAAAGGGAGGAGTTAATAGATGACTGCTAAGAGGTTCAAGGTCATCCCAGATCTCATCCTGGAACTTGGTACTTCTTTTTGCAGCTTGATTGAGAATATTCTAGTTTCATAGTTCTTGACAGAGGGAAGCCTATCTGAAGAGAGTCAAAAAAGTTTCTTAAGAGATTGATTGATCAAGGAGTTTATTTGAGAAGCTTAACTAAGAAACATACCTGTGGAACCTGAAGAAAGCTGTACAACCATTGGTTGAGGATGGTGATTGAGAAGAGCTGGGGAGAAAATTAGTAATCACAGTAGTTACAAGGTACAGGTGACTAGAAACAACTGTGGGTTATAACTGAGGTATATAAGGCTGGAAGAGCAAGCTGAGAGAGCTCTCCCTTCTTCCATGATGGGGGAAAAACAAAATTTGTTAACTGTAGTCATATCCTTTTAGTTACTCCTGTGTATTGCAGATGTGACAAAAAGATCTGCTGATTTAACTGTAATGACAGCCTAGCTAATGAAGGTTTTAAAACAAGTAACTCTGGGAATGGCTAATATCCAGTGATGGAAGCAATGCCTAGCTAAGAGCAATGGAAAGCGAAACCTAGTGGAGGGATGTGGAGAGTGATGCCTGAAGGGGAACAACTGAGACACAGGGCCTCTTGGGAACCAGAGGAGAAAGGCTGGCGAGAGACAGCAGAAAATGCTGCCACTATACCACTAAAGAACATCAGAAATTTTTCAGCAATATGAGTTAAGCCCACCCTTCAGGTATGTGTTAGCAATGTGTTTTCTTAGCAGTGTACCTTTTAGTAAAGTGTCTTCTGCAGGTCCATTCATTCATGTATATGGTCTGGCATATGTGTTAACCATGCTTATATACCCCATAGATGATCATTATGAAGGTCAACTAAGTATGCATTTTACTTGTGGGAGAGGTTTTTTATTTGTTTTTTGGAGTATGTGAGGGGGTGTTATTGTTTTATTTACATAGTCCTTTAAATGCCTTTGTTATGAACTGAGTGTGTCATGTATCTAGAGGCTCAGGTCTATGGTTTGGAGAGTATTCTGACCCACAAAATACCAACAGCTTCAATTGGCAAATGTATAGCCCTATACATACTGGCTACACTGTGATCCTATCTTTTTAAAAAGGACACATTATAACAAAAACAATTTCAAATATTGTCATCTCAGAAAGAGAAATCACACAGGCATGGTTGAAGAAGGTAGTACCAATACCAAGACAATGAACCAGAACCTAAATTCATAGGCCACAAGTCAGCCTCAGATGGAGAGGGCTCTGGGCCTCACCTTTCACAGATTGTGTCTCTTCTATTGGTTGTTAGGCAAAAGTCAGCCAAAGAGAAGAACATGATTCCAGTGAGCTAGAATATTTTCAAAGCATCCACCAGTTCAGGCTATGTGCTAACCAAAGAAGCTTACCACATGGTTAGCAAACCAAAATGAGTTATGCACATATTCCAACATCTACATTTGAGTATTGTCCCAGAGGGACTCTACACATTTTAATAAGGACTGGACTTATTGGCCAGTCCCTGTTTCATATCAAATAATATTTGGTGTTTTTTTTTTAAATTAAAAGGAGTCAGAAAAAAGACAAGTCATGAAGTATTTATTGAATGCCTACTGTATTTGAACATATTTGAATTTGCAGTTTCTCCCTGCAATTTGATAGAGATAGATATGGTTCTTACCCATTGTTTTTTTTTTTTTTTGATGTTTTATTTCAAAGTCAAAGAACATTTTATTTAAAATATGCCAAATAAAAGCTTAGATTTATTCATGTGCTTTAGAAAGGGGCTACTTTCTTCCATTTCAGTAAGGAAGGTATTTGAAGAGAGATGTGCCAAAAAACTACATCCAGGCTTTTTTTCAGCTTGCAGGCAGTAGTATGTTTATAATTATTATTATTTAATTACATTTGCTGTCAGACTTCAATTAGTCTATTACCACTCAAAATACATTTTATAAAAGTATATTTTTATCAAGTACTCTCCTTGAAAAAAATAATCATTAATGCATCTTTCTAAATGCAGATGTTTTTCTTTAGTGTCTTTTGGTCTTCACTTCTACCTGTAGAATTTTCTACTTTATCACAATTTTATAATATAATTATTACATCTTATAAGTTTTATAGCTGATGTTCTTAGAAAATGATGTTGATTATTCAGAGTAATGTTCATGCACTTTACAACATGAATTTATAATACATCCATGCAGGGGAAGTGTCTAGCATCAGATGTTCTTCATTTATGTAAAGAAGAAAACAACTTTTACCTTAATTAGTTACTACTCAAGACTGAGCTCAAACATTGTCACTGAACAAAATTCTCATCATTTTTATGTGGCAACATTTTTATTGGACAAAAATGATGACTTGAAAATTGTTGCCTCTTTTTTCAAAACTAGGAACTTAGCTGTGTTGGTTAAAAAAAAAGAGGGGGATTGAAAAGCTCAAAGGATTGAAATCTAAGCAGACAACTGAAGGTTGAGTTGTAAATCTTTTTAGCTGACAAATATAAAATAGAGTTTAACTGTCTACCTATTTGATTATTTTGAAAGCAGAGAAAATAAATAGAACTTATTTTTTTCAGGGTTTTGGACAAAAAATTAAGGTTTGGAGTCACTCATCAAGTCACAATAAGCTATCAATAAGCGCAGTTCATCAGTTAAAAGGAAATTTATCATGCATTCCTTTCTCATGTGCTCATATGAATGTTCTTCAATTTGTACTGTTATTAAATAGCAAAGCTTTACTAAGCATATTTTTATTAAACAGATGAATGCTAAGCAGTAAAAAGCATTGTAGTGTAGTGAAAAGAGCTAGACTACAACTAGCATATATGGTGTAAGCAGGGCCTAATATTCCTCAGGGGGTAGAAGTAGGCACAATGGCACTGGGTTTGCTGTGAGGATCTGGCCCATACAGGAAAGATATTTGAGGGAAGGGGGGCAGCAAGGAAGAAGCTCTCTGTAGCCTCTAAATTCCCTGGCCAGTAGTGGACAAAGTATGCCCAAGATCAAAGCCACCCTTAATTCAAGATAGACAAGGAGAATAGGGCAGGGTGAAGTAAATGAGGGGAGAGCAGGGAAGAGGACAGTGCTCTTCACTGCCTGTAAATTTCTCATGTCTGAAAAATATTCCTATGGCGCATCCCTAGTCCCTAGTTATGACTCTGGAGAAAGCTCTGAATTTGAAGTTAATGGACCTGGTTTTAAATCCTAGCTCTCCTATTCTCTTGTTTGACCTTGGGCAAGTCACTTACTTTCTCTGTGTTTAAGTTTTCTCACTGGTTAACATAATAAAGAGGGGACTGGACTAACTGACTTCTAAAGTACTTCCAGCTCTTTTTAAAGTGCCTAGCACATAGTAAGTACTATATAAATGTTAGTTGTTGCTGTTATTGTTATTATCTTTTCAGTATGGATTAGTCACTTCAACTCTTGGGGCTCCTGTTTCTTCTATGAAATGAGAAAATTAAAATAAATTTTCTAGAATCCTTTTCAGCTTTATAATCTTATACATTTATATCCTGTATGCCTAGTACCTACTGATTTTTTTAAATTCAAAAAGGACATGAGAAATTAAACAAGAATTTATTTCATGTGATGTTTTCTCAGATACTTTTTTAGCTGTTTAGTCATGAGCAAATCATTTTATATCTATATGCTTTATTTTTCTCATCTATAAATAGGAGATGGAAGAATGAAGAAAAAAGTTAAGTACTAAATACAAGTCAGGCACTATGTTGTATGAGCATATGTGCATATATTTTAAGCACTAAGGATAAAAGTGAAAAAATAAAAATTACTTCTCCCCTCAAGGAACTTACATCTAAATAGGGAAAAGAGTGTATATCTGGATGTCATGGCCAGGGAAGTTATAGGAATGGTGAGTGATAGATGAGCTTACCTGTCCTTTCTAGGAATGGTAGTGTTGATTTCATCATTCTTCTCATAACAAGAGGTGGAAGGTTAGATATATGCAGAAGCATGGTGTAGAGATGGCTGGTTCAGAAAGAGTAGCGTGAAGATCTGGGTTGTGGTAGAAATAGTGAGAACACCAAACAGAAGACAAGAGATTCAATCCATGTCAACATAGACTTGGGTGAAGAGTGCAGTATGGAGTACAGGAGCTTGGCATGAAGAGGAATAATCATCCTAATACTTAATTTTCATTTTTGGATTTTCATGAAGTTGTGTTTAATGTCATCTTTAATGAAGGTCTGCCTGCAAAACTCCCTTCATCCACAGAACTGCCACAGTTGGTCTCTTTTGGTTTTGGAAGAACTGTACTTTATACTTGTGAGATGATCCCCTCACAGAAGTCCTTCTTATGAGATATTTAATCAATCCTTTTGTCCTGAAGTTGTAGGTGAAGGTCAGATGAGTCTCCACACCTATTTGGGCCCCATAGAGTAGTATTTTCACAGCAGGAGAGAATTTGGTAATTAAATCACACATACAGTTATTTTTTGGTCTTTGTTAATTTGTTTGTTTACTTTTAGTTTACAAGATTCAGTTCCAGGATTCCTTGAGTTTCAAATTTTCTCCCCCTCCCTCCCCCCCCCTCCAAGGCAGCATACAATCAAGTATAGGATCTGCAAATACTTTCACATTAGACATTAGTCAGGTTAAAAAGAAGGATTGTATCAGATGGAGTGAACAATGGGAAAGAGGAAACAAAAACCAAACAAGAAAAAGAAAGAAAACAGGTAGTTTGCTTCAATCAGCATTCAGACTCTGTTCTTTCTCTCAATAGACATCTTTCTCTGTCATGAGTCTTTTGGAGTTGACTTATAACCCTGCATTGCTGAGAAGTGTCCAGTCTATCAACGTTGGTCATCACACATATGTTGTGTCTGTAATTTTGTACAAATTTCTCCTGCTTCTGCTTTTCTCAGCATCAATTCTCGTAAGCCTCTCCAGGTAAATATGAAGTCTATCTGCTCCTTGTTTATTATAGCACAATAATATTTCATTACATTCATATACCATAACTTGTTTAGCCATTCCCCAATTGATGGGCATCCCCTTAATTTCCAATTCTTTGCCACCACAAAAAGAGCTGCTATAAATATTTTTGTATATATGGGTCTGTCTCCCCCTTCTATGATCTCTTTGGGACACAACCCTAGAAGTGGTATTGCTGGATCAAAGTGTATGAAATTACTCATAGCCCGACACATAACAGTTTTTTAAAAGACTCCACTTTGCACCAGAACTTCTACTGCTCATAGACTCTTAGTGGAGAATACTTTGCTCCCTTTTTATTTGACTGTAGAATAAGTAGTCTATGTGGATTTCCTTGAACAGGAGCACTAGGCCAGCCTTCCTTTCATCTATGTATAAGAAACATTGCCTTTATCTGTAAGGAGGAAAGGTACAGATACTAATTTTGGCCTTTTATATTCCTCAGCACTACTCTGAAATTGAGTAAGCTTGCAAACCAACTAAGCACTACATGGCACAAGAGAACTTGTTGTCATGGCCAAATTTTGTTCTATATTTTCTCCCTTGAAAACAGAGCAAAAAAAAAAAAACAAGGCCTTTTTTTTTAATAGAAGATTAACAATACTGTGATTCTAAATTCATAAAACTATGCACAGTCTTACACACACAAATAGAGAAAGGGGATCAGAGGATCTTATCTGATACATATAGTTGAGATAGCTTAGGGAAAGCTGGTAAGGACAAGGTGTGTTTTAGTGATTCTGGGGGTGTCCCTTGGTATGTACAAAAGAAAGGCACAAAGAATCATCAATCTAGGCTACTGAAGAGAGGCTCCAAGTAGTCATGCATGAGTTAGGATGTTAAATGCCAGTTTGCTGGATGAAATGCTATATTAATGTCTTTGTGACTAAGGCCTCACCTACCAGACTTGTGAGTATTTCATGGGGGCCAACTATATCAGCTTAAGTCTGCTACATTCAAAAACATGATTCACTACATCACCCCCTTGCCCCTCCCACTCCTTCAAATCATCCCCTGTTGTTAAAAAGAAAGTGCTTCATAAAAATTAAATCACTATGTAAATGTGTTGTTTGTATTATACTTCTTGAAGAGGGGGCTGAACATTTTTAAAAATCAGAAAAAATTCCTTCTAACGAAACCTGCAGTTTGATAAAGGGGATATACATGTAGATTAAAAAGGTAAAACTGAGATGAACATAGATTCAAAGTGCTAAGACAAAGGAGTCTGAAAAGGCTTATTTTGTAATGGGTATATCAGTGAAGGCTTCAAAGAGGAAGAACCATTTGAGTTTGTCATTAAACATTGGATAGGATTTCAACAAAGGTATTACAGGTATAGTAAATGTTGTGGTTTTAGGTGTGGAATCAAGGAATCTGAGGATATATTTAGTGAACAGTAAGTAATCCAGCTTGGCTAAAGTATAGGACATGTGAAGGGGGATTGTGTGAGATAAGACTGAAAAGGCAGCTTGAAGAGGAGTCCTAAATCAATCATTGATCTCTTTGTGATTGCAAACTGCCTGAGAGTTTGCAGCCATAAGTCTTTACTACTACCTCATGGCAGTGTATCTAAATATCAGAAACATTTCTTAAAGTGTGAATTAAATTGTGTATACTGGAACTGAAAATGTGTCATGTTATGATAGATGTAGGAGCTTTATTTGGACTATCATTTAATTACCAACTGTTTCTCTTACACTTCTAAGGCAACTAGTATCATTTCTGTTGTATAGATGATGACAGTATGAACACACAAACATAAAGTAGTATGTAATCTAAACTGGAATTGCTAATTTGTTGCAGAGCTGGATTAGTAAACATTTTTCCTTCATGACATCTGGATAGATTTCACCTGAGAAAATTGGTTCCCTCTATTCCATTGTTAAGGCTTTTCTGTGCAGAGATAATTTTATATTTCCTTTGCGAATATTTTTAAAATTACTTGGCTATATAGCTCTTCTTTCCTCCCTCTGGAATGCAAACTCCTTGTGGGCAGATGCTTTTATATTTTGACTTTGTATCCTGAATTCACAGTACAATTCTAAACAGATGCTAGGTACTTAAGAAATGCATGTTAATCTGAGTGCAGATTGAAGCCTTTTTTTCCACTTTCATTATTTTTCTTGTTTGTTTTTGCAACATGGTTAATATGGAAATATGCTTTGTGTGACTTCATATGTAGAATGTAGGCCTGATATTGCTTGCTTTTTCATTGAGTGAGGAATGAGGTGAAGAGAGTGGAACTTAATTAATTTGGAACTTAAAATAAAATAAATGTTTTTGGAAAAAAATGCTTGTGAATTTAGGAAAGTCTATTATTTATTACATTGAAACAATCTACAAGTATTTGTTTTAGGTCCTATGGGTATATAAACAAGAAGAAATAGTCCCAAGTTTCAAGAAACATACATATAAAAACATATAAAATAGAAAGTACAAGTGATAAACCCTCTGTGTATGTGTGTGTATATACATATACATATATATACACACATACAAATATACATACATATATGTTCATTTTGATTCAATAAACATTCCTCAAGTACCTACTATGTGCCAGGCACTGTTTTCAGTGCTGGAGTTGCAAAAAGCAGCAAAGAGACCCTGCCTTCATGGATCTTGCAATTTAATGGTGGAGAAAACATGCAAACAAATATATGTAAAGCAAGCAATATACAGGATAAATAGGAAATAATTAATTTAATAATTAAATAGGGAAAATGTACCAGAGTGGTGGAAATGTTAGAGGAAAGAAGGTAGCATATTTTGAAGATGTTGCTAAGATAAATTTGACAGGCATTGGCAATAGTTTGGATATGAGAGATCCAAGATTGTGACCTTGAAAGATTGGGGGGATGGTCTTACTAAAGAGGTTACCCATAAAGAGGGTTAGGGTTGCTCTGGAGACACCAATATTCCAACAGGCCAGGTCCTGCCAAATGAATTTGACTCAAGTCTTCTCTCAGCCAAAGAAAAATAAAGTTTATTTAAAATTCACTGTGTTAGACAGAGAGTAAGCCTGTCTTAGGTCATTCTATGGAGCTCTCATAACCATGGAGACAAGAAGGTTGTGGGAGGAATCTAGGGATAGTCTAGAGGAAGCTTTGGGAAGGGTCTTCAGGAGGAGTTAATGAAGTCAATGAGTGATTAAGGGTGGGAAGTTGCTGCAGGCTACCTGGAGATAAGACAATGGAGAACTAGGCTAGTTTAAGGATATAGATGTTTTGGGAGGATCAAGGGTGGGAAGTAGCTGGACAAAGGAGAGCTAGGCTAGTAACAGAGATTTGGGTTAAGCCACCCTGAAAGGCTTATGGCCTCAGGCAAATGACTCATCAAATGGGAAGATTCCATCAGAGTTCAGGCAGGTTCTCAGAGCCTGTATTTCATCAGTTGGAGATGGTGAGATTAGAGGTCAGCAGAGAGATTAGGTCAGGACAGGAAAATTGAGAATTATGTATTTAATGTAAATATATATATATAATTATATTGTAATTCATACCAACGTACACACACACACACACATATATATATTCATACATACATGTATACAGATGAGAAAAATGGTACAGAATAAGGACATATCTGCTGAGTGGTGAGGGCAGGACACAGCCTCATGGATTCTTCCTGTAATTCTAAGGTTTAGGATCATGGAATTTCAGAGTTGAAAAAAAAAGACTCAGTGCCATATTATTCCTCTTATATTCCAAAAAAGAACAACATCACTCCCCAAGGAAAACACATGTGAAAAGTAGGCTTCTAGTTTTTGCTTAAAGATCTCCCAGATATAGCCCATTCCATTTTTGGATAGCTCTAAAAGTTAGGAAGCTTTTCTTGGCATAAGTCTGTATTCAATCCAATCAACAGTGAATTTAGTACATTGGTTATTTAATATAGTATTCAAAAGTTATGTCAAATTTGAGTTGTTGAATGTCAAATCTTGCCAGATGCACAGTTTACCATTTTCACTATGAGTCAATATATAGTACTGATGGGGTTCCTGGGGTCTAGATCAAACCAACTTGTAAAACCAGTCTGTGAAGTTGTAATTTGTCCTTTCCCACCCTTGAGCTCTGCCCCTTCTCCCTATCCCACACTCCACCTAGGCAATATCCAGTGACCCCTTTTGTTCTTACTTAATCTCTTCATTTCTTCCCAGGCCTGGCCCACACCCTCCTTTATCCTTGCCTTTTGTCTCCTTCAACCTGGCCCAAATCTTATCTAAACTATCTATTCACATTCTCCTCTTGGTCAGCTCTGACTTTTGTCTATGCACTGAGGCCCCTCCCGTCAGGCCAGCCCGGACAATGGCAGCCCTACCCTTTAAAAGTAAAAGCATGTACCCCTCTCACTCACAGGTCCCCTAAGGACTCTTGCCGGCTGTAATGGCATAACAATAAACTTTCTCAACTCTAACTCCAAGCAAGGCTGAGCTGAATTCTTTCCAGAAGCCCTTGCAGGTTTCCTGGTCTTGGATGAGATCAGGGTTCCTGCTGAACCTTTTGGGACCCTGTCCCCCATCAGTACTGTACCTTGATTAATGAGAGCAAGACCCAAGTAATAATTTTAGAATTGATCCTTTATTAAAAAGGCCATGTGGCTAATCAGGCCACATGGCAGGTGAGCCGGCACCACCCACCCATGTCTCAGGAACAGCAATAGCAGTAACAGCCTCAACAGCCCAGATCTGGGGCAGAACCTTAGCTTATAAAGGAAGCCTTACAAGCAGTAAGGTCAGTACACACCTTGAAACTCCCCCAGAAGCCCGCCCACTTCTATTCAGGTGAGCTGACTGGGGAAAGGGCAGAGACCCAGTGGGGGAGGGCAGAGCTGACCTGGCAAGTCTGCTCACTTCCTTGGGGGAGGGGGCTTGTGGGGAAAACCAGGCACAACACTTATAGTATCATGGATACATTTCATTGTCACACTCTGTACTATATCTGGACAAGAAATTCATAAACAAAGTTAAGCAGTCTTTGTTAAGAAATTATGAGTAGTCAGGTTATGATTCTCAATATCATTCATTTCTGTAAATGAACTATAAACTGGTTTCCAAACAATTGCCAAATTGTAAAAAGTTAAAATAACTTTAAAAAATCATATTTATTTGTTTAAAATTTTCAGAAACTAAATTTAAATTAAGTTGTGTTTTTTGGATCTAATTTTAAAAAGTGAAATAATACAACTTTGTGATAATTATATTATTGGTTTGAGAATATATTCCAAGAGAGTGGCTGAGATAAGTATAAGCAAAAATAATTTAGTTTAATTAGCAGTGAAACAAAAGCAAAAGTTAAATCCTAAACTAAAAAATGATACAGTATGTAATTTTATTCACGAGCATTATAATTATTGAGAAGACAAGCAACTAAATTTCCTTTGAATTAATGATTTAACCATAAGATAGAAAGAAATAGAAAAATGGAAAGAAAGGAGGGAGTGAAGAAAAATATCTTGAAAGTGTACCTGCAGAATAAGTTGGCAAAAGAGAGTTTTTCTAAGAAAACAAAATGATTTATTAAACAAAAATAAAATTTTCCCCCATTTCCTCTGTGGCATCAAGATTTTGATTGTATAAAATTTTGTGTCAGAATTATTAAATATGAAATGCTTCAATTGGAGAAACTTGGGAACTGCTGCAGAGACACAGTATAAAGAACTTTGTGATTAACTAGTTGAGAAGCTAGGGGCAGCTAGGTGGCATAGTGGATAGAGTACCAGATCTGAAGTCAGGAATACTTATCTTCCTGAATTCAAATTAGGCCTCTGACACTTACTAGCTGTCCTGCCCTGGTCAAGCCATTTAACCTGGTTTTCCTGACTTCCTCCTCTATAAAATTAAAATAAGGTAGAGAAAGAAATGTCAAAAAACAAACAAAAATAAGACAAAAAAAAAAAAACCCTTGAGTATCTTTGTCAAGAAAACCCTAAATGAAATTATAAAGCATTTCACACAAATGAAATGACTGAACAAAAACAACAAAGTTGATAAAATATAATCTTCCTGTTTTGCATTCTAAATGAATAAAGCTATAGCTGTGGTGAATACTGACACTCAACAACATAGGTCTTTCTGCTTTCAACAATAGGCATGTAGTCATTACAACGTGACAGCTCTCTATATGCCAGATTACCTGTCAATTACATATTTGGCATGGTGAAGAGAACTGGACCTGGAAGAACAGAGGACCTCAAAAAGACCTGAATGCAAATTCAGCCACAGGCATTTTCTAGCTGTGACCCTGACCAAGTTACTTAACCTTTGTCTGCCTGAGTTTACTCAAATGTAAAATTGGGATAATTATAGCAACTACCTCCAAGGGTTGTTGTGAGATCAAATTAAATCATATTTTCAAAGTGTTTACTTGTTCAGTCGTGTCCAACAGTTCATGACCTCACTTGGAGTTTTCTTAGTAGAGATACTACAGAAGTCTGCAATTTCCTTCTCCAGCTCATTTTACAGATAAGTACATTGAGGCAAACAGGTTAAGGGACTTGCCTAGGATTATACCTAGTAAGTATCTGAGGCCAGATTTGAACTAGGGAAGATAAGTCTTCCTGATTCCAAGCTCCATGCTCTATCCACTGAACCACTTACCTGCCCAAAGAGCTTAAAACAATGCCTATGATATAGTAGGTATTTAATGTACCTATTTGCTTGCTTTCTTTCTTCCCTCCTTCCTAACCCCCCTCCTTTTTTCCTCTTGCTCTAGGAACAATATTCATGTCAATACTCAGTTATCTCTCATTATTTAAAAATGGAAATCATCTGAAAAGTACATGCTCATTTTAATGACATGCAGAAGGAATCAAGGAAGGGAGCAAGGACATGAGTGGGAAAAAAAACAAAACACCACCACCAAAGTGTCTCATGTAACAGAGATGATGATTCACTATTCTGATGAGACATTGGGAAATTTGAAGTTGTGTGAGACCTGAGATTCTCTTGGTAGGGCTGAGGTATCTCATTCCTAATGTAAGAGTTCACCCCCCTCCACTCCCCTGTGTGTTATTACTATCCTAATAAGTATCCTTTCTCCATTTTCTGTTTTGCTATTTGTTTAGATACATGGATTTGGGTTTAAGGCTTCGAAAAACCTTAGCTTAAAAAGTACAATAGCTCCCACTGCATCCTGGGCTATCTTCACTCATCCTGATTGATACCCAGCCACTGGACCCAAATGGCTCTGTAGGAGAAAGTGAGGCTGGTGACTTTGCACAGCCCTCTGTCACCCAAATCAAATTCAATTGCAAGTCATGTTATCATCTCCCTGATGTCATGGTCTTTGAGAATGAAGGACAAACCACACAGAAGATAAATGGATTTATTTTTTTTTTATTCACTATGTGTATTCATTGTGTAACTGTCATTGGTAGGAAAGGCTTCAAGGCTTGGGTATATAGTTTGAGGTACTCTTTTCCCACTAAGGGGTAGTGATCAGGAGTGCAACTTGAATCAAAAAATTATTCCCCTCAGACTATTTAAGGAAGCAAATAAATGCAATTTTAGCATGGTACGCTCTTTCTGAGGATAGTAGAAAGGCCAGCTTCTGGATCCATCTTTCTACTTCCCCTTGTGAAGATTAAAAAGCATATTTCTCCAAAGTTTAATTTCTGCATAATGTAATCATTTTATTAATAAATCCAGCATTTTAGTAAAAGGAGAGTCAGCTGGCCATCTCTCACATAGAACAAAGATAATGATAGTTGTAGGTTTACAATGTGGCAATCAACTCTGATTGGGTAATAATCAATGAGAGAATGAATATTACAGGCTGGACATGAATTTTGATTGTCATTTACTTCTAAGTTAGCTCCAGTCCTGTGCTGTCTATTCAAAGAATTTTCCCCACACAAATCTGAGTGGAACACAATGGCTGCCCTACCTGGGTGACATCCAGATAGATGTAAAGCCCAACTTTCAGAGACTGAGGTCTTGAAATGAGAGTAAAAGAAAAAGGAGAAATTTGAATCTCCCCAAATCATTGTTTATTAATAATAACCCTTCAGGCAAGAATCAAAGTCTCCCTTGGAAAATGGTGAGGGGAGAGACATCTATTCTTACTTTCTTGTGAGCCACACGTGGACATATCCATGAGGATATGTCCATATGTCCAATGACCATATAACATACATTATCACAATTCATATAATGTTACATACATACTTATATACACATACATATACACATGATTGTGTGTGCAAAATAAATTTTTGGAGATGATTTTTTGGAGGTAATCTAGAGGAAAGACTCTTAGATTAGACTCTAAGAGGAAAGGATAGGAGAGAACTTAGAAGAGCCTCTCAAAGGTAGAATTTTAGCTAATTTTTGAAGAAAATCAGAAACCAGGAGCAATTAGTGAGACATGATGGACAGCTAGGAAGAAGGCCCAGATTCAAATGATGGAGTATTCTATGTTAGAAACAGCAAGAAAGTCAATGTATTTCTTAGTGGCAAAAAATGAGTTTGAACCAATATCATCTTGCCTAGGGATAGTTATCTTTGTACTCTGACATGTATGTTTTTATTTGGGGTTTTTGTTTGTTGTTGCTTTTTTGTTTTTAGTTTTGTTTTTTGTTTTTTTTTGGTGAATGATGTTACAATTAAGATACAGAGCAGTTTCACTTTTAGAAATGAAAGACCAATAAATAAGAATACATGGAAAGGCCACTAATTATACCACTAATCACTTTAGAATTAAATGGGAGTACACCTCATGTGTGTTTTTCAGAGGGCTGGGATCCTTCTCCTCCATGGTCCCCACTGAAGAACCTGAAAACAAGTAAAGTCAAACTTAAAAAACGATTTGAAAAACAAACCACGTAAACATCAAAGTACTACCAAGAAATGCTGAAAAGAACAAAGCAAACAGACAATCTATAAAAGATCTTTCTCAGAAAACTGTTTTATTGGAGGATGGAAAGTATATACATAGAGCTTAAAGAATAGAGAAAGAAGAAGAAGCTCTTCTTTTGGATATGGAGTATGAAGATTACTTGCAGATACTGAAAGATTAAGTCAAAGGCCAGCATTTTTAATAGGGACCTTTTTTTTCCCTAGTGAGCCTATTCCCACCCAGAAATAGAAGCAGGAGAATATAGTTGACAAAAACAAGAAAGTACCAATATGACTGCCAACTGAGCCAGAAAAAGACATGCTTCCTATCAAAGATAAGTGCAGTATTATTCCAAGGACCAGGGAAAAGCCAGTTGTCAACATTAACAAAAGTGAAGAGGAATAACAAGAAGAAATAGAATTTGGGGAAGCAGGTGCTGAGGATCCCATGGCAAAGCTGACCACAGAAGAATATTTAATTGAGTGGCAGGAGAAATTACATGAAGAAAAAAGAAATACGCATTGTTGTTTTAGCGTCTGCAACCTTATCTGACCGAGTCCAATAATAAAAAATCAAAAGAATTGCAGACCATCATCAGGAAATAGGATCCTGATTTAGCTGTCATTGTATGGAAATTGGTGATAGTTTCTCTGAGGGAGTTAAAGATATTTTTCCTTCCTACAGAATTTGACTTCTACCAGAAACAGAAAAGGCATCCAAGGTCTGAAAAGACTAAGAGAACTCAAAGGAGGCCTACTAAGCTAATATAAATTTTATTTGTAAAATCTGGGGAAAATAACTTGACTGGAAGCAAAGAAAACCAAAGAAAAGTAACACTGTCTCCTTAAAGGCAGATAAAAGTCTGGCAGAGGCTGCCGTGAAGAGCTTGTATGAGATGTTGGTAGCATGCTTTCATTTTAATTTCCACAGTATGTGTTGGTTATTGTCCTTTGTTCTTGAAGAGGACCAAAAGGACATCGCTATTTTGGAGTCAAGTTACAATGTCTGACTGTGACTAATCAGACCAATGTGAGCTTAGAGTGCTCTACCACAGGGCAGGCAGAAGTAGTCCATGTGAACATTTGGGGTTAGATTATCTAAATTTGGGTATATCATTTTGTTCTGAGCTACTTCAATTCTGCTTTGCTCATAGAGCACAGCACCTTCTCTGATGAGGGTACACTAAGCTTAGGAGGTCCTGTGCCAGCTGTTTTCTATGTCACACAATCACTTCTAAAGTTCTTAAAAGAGACCTTGACAGTGTCCTTGTATTACTTTTTCTGACCACTGTGTGAGTACTTGCCCTGTGTGAGTTCTCCACAAAGTAGTTCTTTTTGGGGGGGCAAGCATACATTTGGCATCTGAACAAAATGGCCAGCAAATTGGAGTTGCACTCTCTTCCGTATGACAGGTCAAAAGTTCTTTCTGATATATATAGTCCAGAAACTCTTTAAACAATTAGCACATATATCCTACTATGTCACTCAGATTTTCCCAATTGGATTTCTGACCCTAGATCACCAGATGATGTTTCACTTTCTTTTCAGCCATGTATCAATAACATCTTGTGATCTCCCTTTTTTTTTCCCACTCAGCTGGAAAAGCAAATCTTCCATAGATGACCAGAATCAGTGTCCTGAATTACTTTGGAAATTAATCTCCTAATCTTTGGAACTATGATCTTAGGGCTGAAACATATTGATTGACTGTGTAACTTATTTATCTTTACCTTTTGCTGACTACTTCTATGGTGTTTTTGTTCTCTAATTTGTCTATTTCCCCTTGAATGGTATAGATTATCTCCTTTTGGCTTAATTTGGATTTTATTAGTAACTTCCTAGTTCTTAAAAATAATAATCAGTTCAGTAATCCTTTTGCCATTGTCTGTTCACAGATATATTTATACACACGCATACTAGCATATATTTATATACACATATGTGTACATTCATACATATATACATTCATATGCAAATACATATTACTGTTTCTTAATTTCCCTGGGTTTAATTTCTTCCACTGTGTTTTTATGTCAGGAATTCAGAGCTAATTCAAAATTAGAAAAAATTGTCAGCATAATCGATCATATGAATAACAAAGCTAACAGAAATCATATGATTATCTTAATGGATGCAGACAAAACTTTTGAAAAAATACAGCACCCATTACTTTTAAAAACACTAAAGAACATAGGAATCAATGGAGTTGTCCTTAAAATGATAAGCAGTATCTATCTAAAGCGGTAGCTATCTAAAAGCATCACGAAGCATTATGTGTAATGGGGATAAGTTAGAAGCATTCCCAGTAAGATCAGGGGTGAAATAAGGATGTCCTTTATCACTATTATTCAATATTGTACTGGAAATGTAGGCTTTAGCAATAAGAGAAGAGTAGGAAAGTGAAGGAATTAGAACAAGCAATGAAGAAACAAAGTTATCTCTCTTTGCAGATGATATGATGACAGAGAAGCCTAGAGAATGAACTAAAAGCTAACTTGAGGCAATTAACAACTTTAGCAAAGTTGCAGGATATAAAATAATACCACATAAAACATCAATATTTCTATATATTGCCACCAAAGCCCAGTAGTAAGAGATAGAAAGAGAAATTCCATTTAAAATAACTGCAGACAACATAAAATATTTGGGAATCTACCTGTAAAGACAAACCCAGGAACTATATGAACACAATTACAGAACACTTTTCACATGAATAAAGTTAGTTCTAAATAATTGGAAAAATATCAGTTCCTCATGGTTAGGCTGAGCTAATAAAATAAAAATGATAGCTCTCTATATATTAATTTATTTATTCAGCACTATACCAATCAAACTACCAAAAATTATTTTGTAGAGCTAGAGAAAATAATAACAAAATTCATCTAGAATAACAAAAGTTCCAGAATACCAAGAGGATTAATATAAAACAATATGCAAAGCAAAGTGGCCTAGCTGTACCCAATCTAATATATTATAAACAGCAGTCATCAAAAGTATTTGGTACTGAGTAAGAAATAGAATAGTAGATCAGTGGAATAGGTTACATACATAAGACACAGTAGTCAATGAGTATAATAATCTACCATCTGATAAACCCAAAGACTCCAGCTTTTGTGATGAGAACTCACTATTTGACAAAAAACTTCTAAGAAAGTTAGAAAATAGTATGGCAGGAACTAGGTATAGACCAATATCCCTCACCGTATACCAAGGTAAATTCAAAATACATATATGATTTACACTTAAAAGGTGAGAGTATAAGCAAATTAGGAGAGCAAGAAATAGTTTACCTGTAAGATCTATGGAAAATGGTAGAATTTATGAACAGAGATAGAGAACATTATGACATGCAAAATGAATGACTTTGAATACATTAAAACAAAAAGTTTATGCACAAACAAAAGTAATACAACCAAGATTAAAATGAATCTGAGAGCATAGAAAAAAATCTTTTACAGCAAATATCTCTGATAAAGGCCTAATTTCTCAAAGATACAAAGAACTGAGTCAAATGTTTAAGAAACAGTTCATTCCCCAATTGATAAATGGTTAAAGGATATAAACAGGCAATTTTCAGATGAAGAAATTAAAGCTATCTCTAACCATATGAAAAAATGCTCTAAATAACTATTAATTAGAGAAATACAAATTAAAACACTCTGAGGTACTGCCTCCCACCTATCAGCCTGTCTAATATGACAAAAAAAGACAATGATCAGCATTGGAAAATATGTGGGGAGATTGGAACACTAATGCATTTTTGGTCGAGTTGTGAACTCATCTAACCATTCTGGAGAACTATTTGGGAGTATGTCCAAAGGGTTATGAAACTGTATACCCTTTGATGGAGAGACCATTACTAGTCTCTATCCCAAAAGAGATGTAAAAAAGGAAAAGGACCTATATGTATAAAAATATTTATAGCATCTCTTTTCTGGTGAAAAGAACTGAAAATTAAGGAAATGCCCATCAATTGAATAATGACTGAATGAGTTGTGATATATGAATGTAATGTAATACTATTGTGTATTCAGCAATGATGAGAGGGCAAATTTTAGAAAAACTTGGAAAGACATGATTTGATGCTGAGTGAAGTTAGCAGAATCAGAAGACACAGCAATAATCCTAGACAATTCCAAAAGACTCATGATGGAAAATGTTAACCACATTGAGAAAAAAAAATTAGAGATTATGAATGTAGATCAAAGCACACTATTTTCATTTTTTTTCTTTCTTCTATTTTTTCCCTTTTTGTTCTGATTGTTCTTTCACAACGTGAGTATTGTGGAATATGTTGGGGGCAGCTAGGTAGTGCAGACTGGCCCTGGAGTCAGGAGGACCTGAGTTCAAATCCAGCCTCAGACACTTGATCATTACTAGGTGTGTGATCTTGGGCAAGTTACTTAACTCCAATAGCCTTGCCTTCCTGTAATGCCATGCCAAGGCAACTTCCCAAGGTTCAAAATACCAGCATAGGTGCTCTCTATTTTATTCAGTGACAAATTAAGAACAGATAGAGTCAAAATTTAACATCATTCAAAATACAGAATTTACTAAGTGTGATTCAATAATCTCCAAGTACTACCCTCAAGTGTGATTTAATCAAGTACTACTCCACCCCTGGACATTACATTCATTTAATCAATTAAAAAGTCCCTCTTCTAAATACTACTCCACCCCTAGGCTGTACATTCACCTAGTCCATCACAAAGCCCCTGTTCTCAAATGGAGATTAGTTTCCAATCATAAGTAAAGTACATTCATTTGTTCAATCACAGATTACAAAAAGGTCAAAAGTTCCCCACCCTTGGATCACAATTGAATCTACCCCAGAGTTACAACAAGCTTAAGCACATCATTTAATACCCAAATGGAGGTCTTTTCTTATCTTGACACAAGGCAAGTTCTCAGCAACCTTTGTTCCTGGGGAGACAAAGCTTAGCAAGGCCACAAGATACCTTGCCAGTCTCTTCATTAATTCATTCTCTGTCTGCAGAACAATCCTAGGACCCCTGAAAACATTAGCAAAACCCTCTTCCAGGATTTCTGTAAACATACAAGAAAATCCTTCTTCAGGGCTTCTGACCCAACAGCAAGGTTCCAAGACCTCTGTAACAAGAGCACTGTACTTCACCAGTGGACAGTATTCACTCTCTGTCTGCAGAACAGTCTCAGTAGCTCTGAATCAACAGCAAGGTTCCCAGGCCTCTGCAACAACAGGACTGTCCTTCACCAATGGCCAAATCTGGCAAAACAACATCAAAACAGACAGACAAAGTACCAGCATAACAGCCATGTCTCCTCAGTCCTTGGCAGCTCTGAGTGGCAGCTCTCAAAAGTCCTGGGCAATTTAAAGTGGCCCTCAGCAATCCTCTCAGTCGCTCTCCACTTCCAAGATGCTGCTTCCAAAAAGTTCTTCTGCCTCTATCTTTTCTTGTGTCTCTCTAAATTTACATCACCAGCTCCTCCCAGTTTAACACTTTCTTTTCATGTCAACAAGTCCCACAAGTGAGATTAACAGGCTCTGGGTTTTAACACAATCAAACCAAAAACGAAACCAATACAGAGGGATCTTTAAATTCCATTACTATTACACTTCCCCACTCCAAAAAAGAAAAAAGAAAAATGTTTTCCATGATTTTGCATGTATAACCTATATCAGATTGCTTGCTGTCTTGGGGAAGAGGAAGGGAAGTGACAGAAGGAGAAAAATCTGGAACTCAAAAATTTTACAAAAAATGAATGTTTTAAACTATCTTTCCATGTAATTGGAAAAAAATACAATTGAGGAAAAATAGTTCCTCCACTTTGTTAACCAGGTTTCTGGCCAAGTCTGGAGCATTTTGTGGAAGTATCTTCCATAAGAGGGGATAATGAAGCTTCATTGCTCTATGACTGTGTGAGGGACAGTGTTGGTATAAGAGCTTTGGAAAGGAGATTTATTTATCATTCCTTCTTCAGGACAGGACACTGGTGTTTTCAGATACTATTTGAGACTACCTCCAGGGAAGAGAGAAGAAAAAGTGCTTTTGGGAATAGAAAACATATATAAAAAGCCAGAACCTCAACATGACCCCGATTTTCAGCTTGCATCCCTAGAAACTTCAGAGAATTTCCCTTTGGTGAGATTGGGAATGTTGTTTTGTTTATTTGAGTTCTTAACTCACCTCCAACCTCTCTGTCTTTTGTGTTTTCCTGTATATTTTCACCTGTAGAATATTTTAAAGAAAATGTGTTCCTTATCTGCTTGGAAAAATGATTTTATTAGCTATTCACTATTTCTGGAAAACTTTGGTGTAAATTATATATATGTATGTATTTATGTGTATATATGTATGTATTTATGTGTATATATGTATGTGTGTGTATACGTATGTATATATGTGTATATGTGTATATGTGAGTGTGTGTGTGTGTGTATATATATATATATATATATATATATATATATATATATATATATATATATATATAGGAAGGGGGCAAGATAATAAGTAGAAGCCCAGGGTTCTCTCTCTGTTTAAAAGCCAGGTAAGTGATGTTTGAATCTTAAATTTGAACCCCTGAATCGGCACTATTTAGGTTAAGATAAATATAATTTTATTCAGTTACTCCTCTCTCTCAAAAGAGAATGATATAGCTATAGTCCTCGTCTTACTTTCCTCAATTCAGATTTTACAGTTTCCCTTGAAAAAATGGTAGGTAAAATTCTGTAGATATTTATCCAGATTTCCACTTGAGCAGCCTTTCTCTATATTTACATATACCATCCTCTTTTCGCATATATTGCATGGCTAGAAAACACTTTACTTATAGAAAACCAAAAGAGTTTCAGTAGCTAGCCTCTTTAGTGCTTTTGAAATGTCAGTCCTCTAACCTCAAGAAAGTTCATCTCTTTGAGAATCAATTGATTCATCTTTGAAATGTGGGCCATAATAGCTGTCTAGTACAACTCTCAGTGTAACTGAAAATGACATTAGTTCATAGAATAATTATACTTCACTTTTATGTGTTTTTAACTTCCCCTAATCCTTCCCTACTGCCTTTTTAAGGAATTAGGGTTAAGTGATGTTTCTAGGGTCACACAGCTAGTGTCATGTGTCTGAGGCTGGATTTGAACTCAGATCTTCTTGACTCCAGGATGGCTGCTCTATTCACTGCACCACTTAGCTGCCCCTCAATTCTGTGTTTTTAACTAATCCTTGAATATTTAATTTTCTGCTTTTGACAATGACTTTTCAAATAATAGATTTCATCTTTTTAAATATGTAGAACTGGTTTTATTTAGAAATTGATACAGAGAGAAATGCTTACCAGTGATATATAGAAAACTACAAAGGAAGAAAATATCATTGGCATTCCATCCTACTCTGTCCATCAGACTAGCAAGATGGACATAGTAATGGAACCCAGAATGGCAAACTTTCCCTTCAGGATTATTAAAATTACTTGAGGAAGTCACGAGGTCCCTTTGAAATAACTAAATCTTTCACTGTAATTTTTGTTCCCTTTGTGTGGTATAAAACATTAAACAGAAATAAGGAGAGGGGAAAAAACACTTCAAAAATACTTATTTCATTTTACCCCAAAGACCTTGAAACATTTATTCTTTTTTTTTTTCAAAAACTAAACTCAAAAGATAAACGATTCAAGAGTTCCTCCATTTTTAACCAGCCTTTAACTTTTCCAATTGTTCTATGATCAACAGGAATGATAGTTAGCCCTGAATTACACAGACTCAAAAGGACTTGGGCTCTATTTGAGGAGTTACTGCACAGATGGAAACATCTGCATTGTTCTCCTCTATGATGACATTATATAACTGGAAAACTTCACTGCACCACATAGAACAGCAAATCTGGGTCAGAGAATTCTGAGTTGGGACAACTTTTAGAAATATCCTAGTCTGAAATTCATTTTATGCATGAGAATAATCAGGTTCCCCCCAAAATTGGGAAATGACTTGACACACCTTTGGGATGTGACCTTTTGACTCCTCCTCAAGAACTCTTTACAATGTAACTTGAATCTTCCTCTATATTCCTCCTTTCCTAGAATACCCATGTATTACTTTAATCTAAATAACCTTCCTAGTTATCTTTCACTGATGCTTTTTCTAAATCCTACTTTAGGAACCACAGAATCTATAAAAGTGCTTGCCATGATGGGGTTAGAAATAACAGTTCATAGAGTCATAATTCTATGTGTGGTATGGGTCTCACGGACCATCTATGTCAATGTTCTTATTTTACAGATTAAGAAACTGAGACCCATGAAAGTCAAGTAACCTCACCTAAGGCCACACTAGTAGTAGAAATCAGAGATAAGATTTTCACCTTTGCTCTGTGATTATAGAATCAGTCAATAAACATTTAAGTCCTTACTGTTTACCAGGCACTGTGATAAGCTCTTGGAACAACAAAACAAAAAATACTCAAGGAATTTACAATCTAATAGGGAGGGGTATAGATGACACAGGAAAGGAGATGAAAATCTGGAAGGGAGGCAAGTGAGCTGGAGGAAAAATCAGAAAAGTACCAAAGTTGTGAAGCCAGTTGAGAAATGAGATGTTTTGAACTGTGTTTCCTCCTTCAATGGAGGTTTTATAGTTCATGAATCCACCCTTCAATCAGAAGGACATAGGGTGGTAAAGAGGTGAATTTCCTCATGAATAAATCAGTGTGTTGCCTGCTATATCACGCTATATCATAGCTGGTCAGGGCCCTTACAGTTGTTTGTATAGATCATTTGTACATTAGTTATTTTAAAGTCAGGCAATACTTACTAATTAAATAATACATGCATTTCTTTGTATTCTCATCTATGGGTAATGCAGTGCTGAGGAAATAGCTATTTAATTTAGAAATAAAAGTTCATTATATTTCAGGCTAGAAAGTATTTCAAAGATAACTGACATTTATATCGTGCCTAAAAATTATATATATTTTAATACAGTTGATTTAGCCTCACAGTAAGCATATGAGGTAGCTACTACAGGTATTAACATTTCCAAGTTCCTTTCTCGCCATCTTTAAAATGGGAATAAGTGACTCAATCTTGGTATCACACTGGTAATTATAAGAGGTAAATTTTGAATGCATGTATCTTATTGCACTAACTCCAGCTTGCTTTTCATTTTGCCATGCTGCTTCTTCACTTAACTAACCTTCATTTTATAGATGAGGATATTGAGACCAAGAGAGGTTAAATGATTTGCCCTAAATCACACAGAGTAGTATTCAAACCTGGATTGCTTGATTTGAAATCAATGTTCTTTAAAAATATCTAGCCTTTTACTTACATCATAATTATTTTTTAATACACTATCTACCACATTGAACCCTCCCTTGTAGCAAAGGAAGAAAAAAAAAACAAGCTGTTTACAGAGTAATCAACAGAGCAATCTTATTTGACAGTTTTAAGTTAATCATGTTTCCATACTCATAATCCTTTACAAATCTCTGTAAGAGGTATAAAAAATAGCATCTCATTCCCAGTTCTTCTGGACTGAGACAAGTTATTATAATTAGAATTCAGCTGATTTTCAATATAGTTTTACATATCTTATAAGTACACACACATATACACATAAAATAGCAATTTTAATTTATAGTATTATATATGCATAAAAGCAAAATAATATAAATTTAGATATAATTACAAAGCACTAGGCACAATTTCTGGCACAAAGTAATGGCTATATAAATAGGCATAGGATACACACATGCACACATACATTCATACCTATATTTGTGTGTGTATCATATCTATATGTGTATATATGTATATAAAATTCTCCTTATTCTGCTTCATTTTTATCACTTCATATAAGCCTTTCCATGATTCTCTTAAACCCCCATTTTAATCATGTATTCATGGTACAATAGAAACTCACTGGAATCATACATTGTATTTTATTCAGCCATTTTCCTGTTCCTGGGCACCTAGTTGATTTTCATGTTTTCTCTATCACAAAAGGTGCTTAAATTGATGTTGACTCATCATCTTTCTCCTATCCAATACCTTTACATTCAAGAATAATTTATTGTGCATTAAAATTGAATGGAATAGAACCCTCCATAAGAGCAGCTTGAGCTTACTAATTAACTAAATGACATTGAAAACTTGAAAATCAGTCATTTAATTCAGCTAACATTTATTTAGTGCCTAGTAAGTGCAAGTCCCAGGACTCTGAGCTAGGGATACAAAGAAGCCAAAGGACATACTCCTCATCTTCTATTAGTATATACAGGGAATGTACAAAAATAAATTTTGTAGTAAAAAGGAGGTTATGATAGGAATGATTTGACTGAGTATATGGCATTCTTATCAAATCCTGGGTCCTGGACAATACAATGAAGCCAAGGACAGTTAACACACTAGACAGAGAATCAGGATTTTTTTTTAAATGAAATGGTAGGATACTTGGCTTAATAAAACAGGATGAAGTTTAGTACTAATAAATATCAGTTATTTTATTTGGTTTCAGAAAAATTCATAATTGAAAGATGATCAAGGAACAATTAAATCGCAATTCACCCTCCTCCAAAATAAAGGTTTTAGCAGTATATAAGTTCCCTATGAACCAACAGTATTATGTCTCAAAAACAAGAACAACAAAAAGCTATTAAAATGTTGGACAGCATTAAAAAAGTCAGACTATTGAGGAATTCGTTTATGATAATCTTCTGCTGACCTTGCATCTCCATTTCTGTGTTTTGTTCTATGTCACCTTTTCAAAATTGCATTTATGATGAACTAGAAAGTATCTAGATAAATGCAACCAGGATAGTGAAGGTCTTGGAGTTCATATCATGTGAGATTAGGTTGAAAGAGATATATATCCATCTTGGATAAGCGAAGATTTGGGGGGATGAGGGAGGACATTCTAACTATCTCTTAAGTATTTAAGGGGCTCTTACACAGAAGAAGGATTAATTTTTTTTCTGCTTAGTCTCATAAGACAAAGCTAGGAACAATGAATGGATTGATGCTGCAAAGAGGCTTGTTATCAAGCTTAAAAATAATATGTACCAATATGAGCATGGGAGGAGTGGGCTGCATATGTGTTGGTGAGGGCTTGTCATTATGTCTGGCTTGAAGGGAGGCAGAATAGATGTCTCTAACCTCTTCTCTCCCTACCCTTCTTTAAGGGAGACTTTCATTCTTGCCAAAAGGGGAGGCAAGAATTTAGAGCCAGAAGCCACTCTACTCTTCTTAGAGAATCCTATCTTTACACTCTCTTTAACATTGTTATTCTCAAGGATGTGATTGAGCTCCAATTAACTTTTGATCCTTTTGCCATTAGGTGGGGGGGAAGAGATGTGGACCCCAAGCTCTATATCTAAGGCTTGACCCCTTTCCCACCAAACAGCAGTTACATAATGATCACATATAGAGAATCTCAAAGAAATGCATTTATCTAAATCATAGCAAAACAAATCAGAGAAGGAATAAATAGGGGAATATATACAAGACAATACTTAGTGAAGGAAGCACTTCCACTGGAAGTGAGCTAACTCAGCTCAACCAAAACCTCACCATAGGAGGAAGTCCCTGAAAGCTCTAGAGTAATGAGTGTAGAAGAGTAACATGACGATGACCCACTCCTTTCACATCTTCCCAGAGACTTTTTTAGTAACCTGAAATGCATTTGGCTTTCATCTTTTCTCTAAAAGCAGGAAGCCTCCTAGATGTTCAAGAAATACTTTCTCTTGGAGAGACCCCTGAAGGAGTACTCAATAGGGACTAGCTGAGAGCTGAAATTCTGTCCTCTTACCAACTCCTTCTCTCATATGGGGCCAAACTTCCATCTCCATGAATAAGGAGAGAATCACATACCAATGGGTTTGGGGACAGGGGTTATATTCTCTACCCAACAGTGGAAAAAGTTTGCTTGGGAAGTAGTGTATTCCTTTTTTCTCAGGGTTTCAAAGTTGACCTAGATGATGCTGACTTCTCAAATATTTTGTAGCTAAGATGCCTTTTCTGGTATACTTTTTAAACAAAATGGTTTCTGAAGTTCTTTCCAATTCTGGTTGCCTGTGAGAGTTTGCAAGCAAAAACGATCATTTATCTTGTGGGAAATTGGGGAAGTCTTCATGGATAAATAGTATTTTGTTGGGGTCTTCAATAATAGGGAATATTCTAACAGGTAGAAATGAAGGAAATGTACTCAAGGTATAAGAAATGAATGATCCATAAACAACTAAAGATTGGGGTATATTAGAATATGAAGGGAAGATTTAGTATCATTTTTTGGGTGGCCATCTCAATTTCAGTTGACCATTCTCATCAAGAATAATGTTCAATTTACCAGCTTCATTGCTCAAATGTAAGTGTTTCCTGACTGCTCTGAAGAGAGGTAGTTAGCAGCTGCCCTTATAAATATAAATGGCATGTAGCAAAGAGCCAGTTGATTCTGTTTCAATAACTTTATTGGCAAGATGAGTCCAGGGAAAATGTCCAAAAAAGAAATGGTAGGTCGGTGTGTTGAGGGCAGCAGGTGTCATTGGCATGATGGGACTTAGTGCCAGTTACTGATTTCTCTCATTACTACCCATTTTGGATTGTAGGCAGCTTGGTAAGACTCAGAGAAAGGGACAGCTGACTGGCAGCCTGACTGAACTCAGCCAGGGTTCTGGCCAGATTACAAAACTCACTCATCTGTGTTTTATTGCCTGCAGTCCAACGGAGATTTTCAGATGGAATCCTCTGCAGATGGTGACACTGACAATGAAGGTTATGCAACACAAATGGGTGAAATAACAATATTCTCTTAGGTCATAGGAATAAAAAATGATGGATGCTTGTAGCCAAAAAAGAAAAAAATGATTCCCACCCTCTACTCCCTCCATCTCAGATTAGGTTATTAGAATATTGTGACAAAAAATACAACATGTTCAGATTTTTATGTTCAAGTATTTCTCTGCTCCTCTGTAATCAATGGATGTTTGAGTAATTCTAGGTTATAGTTAAAATTGTTATTGAACAGTAATTTTCTTGGCAAAAATTTTGGAGTGATTTGCTATTTCCTTCTCTATCCCATTTTACAGATGAGGAAACTGAGGCAAACAGGGTTAAGTAATTTGGCCAGGGTCACATAGCCAGGAAGTATCTGAGGCCAGATTTAAAAACTCAAGAAGAAAATTCTTCCTGAATTTAGGTCTGACACGATATCCACTGTGCAGCCTAACTGCCATAAAATTTTATTTCCAAATCCTTGGTTATCTTCAAAACTCTGTTCAAGAGACACTTTCAACATGAAGTCATTTTCTGATTTCTGATGTCTATTAGTTTTTCGGTGATTTCAGTCATATCCAAGTTTTCATGACCCCTTTGGGGTTTTCTTGGAAAAGATACTAGAGTCGTTTGCCATTTCCTTCCCTAGCTCATTTTGCAGTGAGGCAACTACAGCAAACGGGGTAAAGTGACTTGCTCACGAAGCTGGTGTCAGAGGCCAATTTGAACTAAGGTCTTCCTAACTCTTGGCCTGCTATACTATCCACTGAGCCACCTAGTTGCCCACAGGTAAAAATATACATAATTTAAGACTGAAGAAAAAAAATGTCAGTAATCCCCAACATGTCTTCAAGAATTTAGTAATTTTGTAATAAGGTGGATAATACCAATATAAGTTCATTAAGTAATTTTGTTATTGTCCATCTACTGTCATAGTAGATATTTGTCTTTGAGTACTTAATTTATTAAAATTATTTATTTTTAATTAAAAATGAACAGAAATTTATGAAGTGTATTTCATGCCCCTATATAACAGTGATATTAGAATACCTATTTAAATGTTAATAACTTTATCATTTCTCAGGATTTTTTGTGTGTATTTGATATGTCTATAAGGACATGCTTTAATTCAAAGTTTATCCATAGCCATGTGTGAATAAAAAAAAAATTAGCCATCAGGATTATATTTGCTGTCTTTAGCATAACATTACAATGTACTCTAAGATACACCAACAATGGCTTTCTTGCTATTTGTCCTCTTACATGTCACCCTCACTTTTACTACATGACTTTTTCCTGGTTGTACCATGTTTCAGGAATATTCTTTCTCATTTGTTTTATCCCCTGGCTTTCTTGACTTCCTTCGCATCTCAGCCATTCCCCCTGAATGGAAGTACATCCATTTCCCCTGTGTGTGTCTGGTTTTGGATGAGTTTCCTAAACATTTTCCTAAGCAATGTCTATGCTACCTACTTTTAGAGGCATTTTGTGAGATAATCTTTGCTAAAGCAATGCATACATATTGTTTATCATTATTAAAAATCTTTCCAACAACCTATCCAGTTGATCACTTTTTTTCCCATAAAATATAAATCTAGAAGAGAAAAATAAGGGTCAGAGCCAAGATGGTGGAGTAGAAGCAGGAAATTCTGTGAGTTCCCACCACAACCACCTCCAATACCTGTAAAATATGATTTTAAACAAATTTTAGAGCAACAGAACCCACAAAGTCACAGAAAGAAACAAATCTCCCACTGAAGACAGCCTGGAAGGTTGACAGTAAGAGTCTATCACACTGAACTGGGAGACAAGGACAGTCCCACATGAGCCATGAGGTCTGAGACATGGCTTGGCCCTGATCCATCAGTACAGACTGGCCAGAGCAGACTTCAGGAGAGTGAATCATCTGCAGCTGTGGCAGTTTGCAGACTTCTCAACCCATGAACACCAAAGGGAAAGTAAAAGGTCAGTGGAGAACTCTGTTGGAACTTAGTGAAGGAACAGCATGGTCTGGCCCCTGACCCCAGGACAAGAGATGGTGAAGGCATGGTGGCTGCAACTGCTGCCACATGGCTGCCTGTGGAGCTCCTGGCCTGTAGATCTTAGGGGGACCAAGTGATGATTCAGAGAGTAATTGCTCTTGCTTTGACCTGCTTGGACCTGGGTTGCAGTCTTGGGTGGTGATCCTAGGGTAAGAAATGCCAGTGTGCCAGAGCTTATGGTGTTTCTAAGAGGGTGCCTTCTTCAAACCTCTGACAACATTTGTCAAAACTGCAACTACTTGGGACAAAGCTCTCCATTTGGGAAACAGAGTTCTACCATGGCAAAGAGCTCAAAAGTTAAGAAATTGGCTGTCAACATGAGCAAGCAGAGGAAGCACAAACAGAGCACAGCATCCTTTCTTGGGGACAAAAAGAATCAAAACATGGAACCAGAAGACATCAACAAAGGCAAAATTCCTGCATCAAAAGCTTCCAATAAAAATATGAACTGGTACAGGCCATGGAGGAGCTGAAGAAGGATTTTGAAAAGGAGCCAGGATTAAAACTAAGAATCATATACCAGCAAAACTGAGTATAATGCTTCAGGGGAAGAGAAGTGGAGGAAAAATTGGGAAGAGAAATGAGAATGACTTAAGGAAATCATGAAAATCAGGTCAACAGTCTGCTAAAGGAGACCCAAAAATTACTGAAGAAAATAATGCCTTAAAAAATAGACTAACTCAAATGACAAAAGAGGCCCAAAAAGCCATTGAGCAGAAGAATGCCTTAAAAAGTAGAATTGTCGAGGTGGAAAAGGAATTTCAAAAACTCACTGAAGAGAATAACTCCTTCAAAATTAGATTGGAGTAAATGGAAACTAGTGACTTTATGTGAAATCAAGATACTATAAAACAGATCCAAACAAATGAAAAAATAGAAGGCAATGTGTAATATCTCATTGGAAAAACCACTGACCTGGAAAATAGATCTCGGAGAGATAATTTAAAAATTATTGGACTATCTGAAAGCCATGATCAAAAAAAGAACCTAGAAATCATCCTTCAAGAAATTCTCAAGCAAAATTTCCCTGATATTCTAGAACCAGAGGGCAAAATAGAAATCGAAAAAATTCATCAATCACCTCTTGAAAAAGAAACCAAAAAGACAACTCCTAGCATTATCATAGCCAAATTCCAGAGTTCCCAGATCAAGGAGAAAATATTACAAGCAGCCAGGGAGAAACAATTTGAGTATTGTGGAAACACAATCAGGATAACAGAAGATCTAGCAGCTTCTACAAAAGGGAATGAAGGGCTTTGAATATGATTTTCCAGAGGTCAAAGGAGCTAGGATTAAAACTAAGAATCATGTGCCCAGCAAAACTGAGTATAATGCTTCAGGGGAAAATAGGGTCATTCAATAAAATAAAAGATTTTCAAGCATTCTTGATGAAAAAGCCAGAGATGAACAGAATATTTGTCCTTCAAATATAAGAAGCAAGAGAAGCATGAGAAGGTAAACAGGAAAAAGGATAGTTGAAGGGAATATATGTATACATGCAGATACATGTATGTATAGGATGGTCTATGTGTGTATAAATACATATGTGAGTGTGTATATATGTGTATGTGGATACATAGAGGGCACAGGATCAGTTAAATAGGAAGGGATGTTATCTAAAAAATAAAATTAAGAGGTGAGAGAAGAATATAATGAGAGAAGGAGAAAGGAAGAGATAGAATAGGGTAAATCATCTCATGTAAAAGAGGCAAGAGAAAACTGTTATAATAGAGAGGAAGAGCAGGAAGGTGAAAGGGAATGGGTCAACCTTATTCTCATTGAATTTGGCTTAAGGAGGGAATAACATACATACTCATTTGGGTATCTTACCCTATAAAAAGTAGGGGGGAAGGGAATAAGAGGGGGAATGATAGAAGGGAGGGCAGATTGGGGGAGAGGGTAGTTAGAAGCACACATCTTAAAAGGACAGAGTAAAAGTAAGAAAATAGATTAAGTGGGGGGCAGGATAGGTTGGAGGGAAATATTACTATTCTTTCACAAGATAACTATTATGGAAATATTTTGCATAACTACACTTGTACAACCTATATTGAATTACTTATCTTCCCAGTGGGGGTGGGTGAGGAGGGAAGAAGAAAAAGAATCTGGAAATCAAAGTTTTAAAAACAAATGTTAAAAAAACAGTTTGTTTTTACTTGCAACTGGAAAATAAGATATATAGGCACTGGGGCATAGAAATCCATCTTGCCCAACTAGAAAGTTAGTTGGGTGAGAATAAAAGAGAAAGTAGATTGGGGGAAGAGATATTCAGTATGCTTTCTATCTTGGGGTGGCGGTGTAGGGGAAAGATGGGGAGAAAATTTGCAATTTAAAATCTTGTGGAAATGGATGTTGAAAACTAAAATTAAATTTTAAAAAAAGGTTCAAACAGTTCAGTTCTTGTAGACCTTCAAATAAACAAAGTAAATATAAAATAAAACCTTGTGGTGAAGCTGGTTGTTGAGGCCCAAACAAATTTTCAAAGTGTGGGAACCTAGTCTTCATGTCATTAGAAAGTTTCCAATTTTCTCACATCTCCAATTTTTATTGTTTTTCTTTTCTGTCATATTAGTCAATCTGATAGGTATGAGTTGTTTAAGCCTCAGAGTTGTTTAAATTTGCATTTCTCTAATAGTGATCTAGAGCATTTTTTTCACATTATAGATAGCTTTAATTTCTTCATCAAAGAACTGCTTATTAATATCCTTTGTCCATTTGTCAATGGGGAATGACTTGCATTTTTATAAATTTGTCTCAGTTCTCTATATATTTGAGAAATGAGGCCTTTATCAGGAACCCTGACTATAAAAAAATGTTTCCTAGTTTGTTTTCCTTCTAATCTTAGCTGCACTAACTTTGTACAAAAACTTTTCAATTTAACGTAACCAAAATTATCCATTTGACATTTCATAATGTTCTTTATTTTTTGTTTGGTCATAAATTCTTCCCCTCTCCATAGCTCTGACAGGTAAACTATTCCTTGCTCTTTTAATTGGCTTATGGTATAAGCCTTTATGTGTAAATCATGTACTCATTTTGACCCTATCTTGGTATATGTTGTGAGATGTTGTTCTATGCCTAGTTTCTGCCATATTATTTTTTCTTGTTTTCCTAGCAACTTTTGGATAAATAGTGAGTTTTTCTCCTAGAAACTGGAGTCTTTGGGTTTATCAAACAATAGATTACTATAGTCATTGACTACTATATCTTATGTAACTAACCTATTCCACTGATCCACCATTTTGTTTCTTAGCCAATACCAAATAGTTTTGATGATTGCTGCTTTTTGATATAGTTTTAGATCTATATAATCCTTAGAACTCTTTAATAGGACCCTAAAGATAAAAGAATGGGTGGATAATGTAAACAGTACAAATTTGTTATGTTGCATATTTCTATTTAGAAATCATATTTCTGATCAAATAAAACATAGGGAAAAATGTGATGTTCCATGTCATAGCTTCCTACGTTTTCATTTTTTTTTTACTGTTCATCTAAATAACATCATGGTATATGGCAAAACCCATTTAATTCCAACCATAATTGAAAACCCATTAACAGATACTTACTAAATTTTGTGCCAGGTAGGAAACAGAGATAAAGAGGCAAAAATGAAAACAGTCACTGCCCTCAGGGAGATTATAGCCTGTTTTTAAAGTAGTATTCTTTTCAGCACTCAAAAAGCCCTCAATAAAACTTGATCGCTTGGTCTCTATTTGAAGACCTTAATTACAAAGGAAACCTCTGTATCACAAATCAGCCCATTCTACCTTAAGTAACTCTAATTCTTAGGCCATCTGGGCCAAATTGTGTCTAGCCTAAGTGTGACTTTCTCTAACTTACATATTGCTAATACTCTGCTTTCCAGGGGAAATTAGAACAAGCCTAATTCCTCTTTCCTAATGCAGCTGCATAGTATATAGAAAGCTGGTCTTTGCAACCAGAAGATCTGAGTTGAATTCCTGCTTCTGTTGAAGTATGCTGATTGTGTATTCCTGGGTAAGTGACTTAACCTCTCAATGACCCAGATATCTAAGATTGATAGAGTCATGTAAAATGCTTTGGCAGAGAGAATCCCTTGTTGGGAGCTCCTTATGCTTAACAAGTCATGTCTAGCTTCCCACTTCCCACCAAAAAAAAAAATGCTTGTCACTTTCTGTTTATATACAGGTAAAAGCAGTCTCATTTGATTCTTATCTCAAATGAACAATAATATGTGAGTGGTATTAAATGAACAAGGTAAAACCACTGGTTGTTAAAAGCAAAGTACTACTTATTAACCAGAGGATGTAATTACTTATCCCACTTATAATTATTTCATCAAAAAAGGTATATTTTACCCCATAGTATATTCAAGGAATGCTTGTTATTACCCATCTTATGTATATAATATAATTCTTTGTGTTTTGATAATGGCTTTGAGAATAAGTTTTTTTCTTTATATTTCTGAAACTTGGCATGTCTTGAAAAATGTAGTTCTGTTGTATTTAATCTGATCCTCACAAGATCCTATGAGATAGATTGAGCAAGTATTATTATCCCCATTTGAGATATGAAAAAGAGAAGCTTCTTGTGGTAGGCCAAAGACTACACCCTTAGTCAAAGATACTTAAGTTCATCTGACATAATCCAATCTGACATAATCCAATCTGATAAAAAAGACTTTTCTTCAAGAACTACCTCTGACACATATTACTTATATTAACCTAGGCAAGTCACTTAACATTTTTGTGTTAGACAATTGAATCACTCCATTTTCTCTATTGTCCCTTCAGGTTCATACCTTACCATCAACACTCAGTAACTGCTACTCCTTTGAGGTTCACTTAATCCACATTTCTCACCCAGTAACATTGTAAATGGCTATTGTAAACCAACAATCTAGGACCTAGATTCTTGGTCATTTCCCTTCCTGTTTCAATGAGTTCACTATCTGATTCTCAAGTTTTTCTCTTTCTCAATTCTAGCCTTCATACCAGGGGACTTCTATATACTTATTGATGGTAATCCCTCAAACATTCTAGATTTACAATTTTTCAATTTATTCATTACCCATGACTTACTCCTCCATCCCAATTCAGGAGCATGCAAAGATGGTCATAACTCTGATCTTAGCATCACCCACAAATACAGTACTTCCATAGTAATGAACTCTAGAATTCCCCTATTTGATCAAAATCTATTTTTATTTTACCTCTCCCTCTAACCATCAATTCTTTTATGCCTCACTTCTTTCTGAGCCTACCTTCTTCTTTACTCATCTTGATCCATTGGTGAACCAGTTCAACTTTATACCATTCTCTTCTCTTGAATCGCTTCCCCTATTTTCATATCCCTGGCCATGGCCTGTTCAGTCTCAGACCTGAATAAGATCATTCTCATAGTCCATTGTCTTAACTCCTATGCTTGTGCTGTGGAACTAAAGTGGAGACAATCACACAACCATGCTAAGTCCACTGCATATTTTTGTTATATAACCTCAATTGCATCCTCACTGTAGCTAAGCATTCCTTTTATGCCTCTTTAATTTGTTGATTATTCCACTCACCACAGTGGCTTTTCTTATCCCTCCTCAAACCTCTTATGACTCCTCCTCCCTTAATACATCAGCTGAGGTCTTTGCCTCATATTTTACTGAAAACAATTGAGGTCATTTGCTAAGAGCTCCTTCTTTTCCCCTCCTTTTCTTATATCGCCTGTGCTTCTGTCACTATCTTCTCCAAACTTGCCTCACATGATGAGGTGGCCCTTCTCTTTTGCCATGGTCAAACATTCCACATGCACAAGTGGTCAGTCTTCTTCCATTCCATCTTCCCCAGCATATTGCCCTCTTGTCTCATCTCTTCTCTGTCACTTATCTTCAGTTTCTCCCTGTTGACTCTTTCCTTACTGCCTAAAACATGTACATCCATCATCCTTCTCTTGAGCCAGCCAGTGAAAGACAAAACTTAATTACTATCATTCCATATCATCCCTGCTTTTTGTGGCTAAATTCCTTTGGAGGATATCTACAAAAGTTTCCTTCATTTCCTCTTTTCTCTCTCTTTTTAACTTGTCAGACTGATTTCTGATCTCATCATTCAACTTAAACTCCTTTCTCCAGAGTTTCCAGAAGTCTCTTGAAATGTCAAATATTATGATCTTTTTTATTCTGCATCCTCCTTGACCTCCCCATAGCTTTTGACACCATCACTTACCCTCTTCTTGATATTTTCTCCTTTCTTGATTCTAGGACATCAGTCTTTCCTGGTTCCCCTTTTACTTATAGAACCACTCCAGTTTTTTATGCTAGATTTTTATCCAGATCATGCCCACTAACTTATTCTGTCTTGAGCCCTCTTCAGTTTCTGTACTATTTCCTTTCATGATATTGACTCCCATGGATTCAGTTATCCCTATGCTCAAGATTGCCAAATGTACTTATTCCATCCCACCCTGCTGACTTCCTTTAAATACCAAGCAAAATACCAACTACTGCAGGAAGCCTTTTCCAAACCCTCTTAATTCTAGTGTTTTCCCTATCTTAATTATTTCATATTTATTCTGTATATTGTTTGTTTTTATATATTTGTTTGCATGATATCTTCTCCATTAGATTGCAACCTCCTTGAGAAGAGGGGCTACCTTTTGTCTTCTTTTATATCCCTACCACTTAACACAGTCCCTGGCACATAGTAGGTGCTTAATAAATATTGATTAATATTTCTGTTGACCTCTAGCCACATCTCCAGTTGCTTATTGGATACTTTTAATAGGATATGATTTATACATCTTGAAAACCACATGTCTAAAAGTGAACTCATTATTTTTTCCCCCAAGCCCTCTCTTTTTCCAAACTTCCCCATTACAGTTCAAGGCAATATCATTCTCTTAGTACTCTAGACTTTCAAACTAGTTGTCATCCTCAACTCTCTCACTTTCTGTATTCAAATTCTTTGCCAAGAATTGTAAATTTTACCTTTGTAGCATCTCTTGAATATTACTTCATCTCTCCCTTGTTTCTGTAACTACTCCCATTCAGGCTTTTATCTCCTAAATCCTAGATTATTAGCCTCCTGTGGAGTCTGACTGCCATGACTCTCACTTTCTGTCTCTGTTTCTGTCTCTTTGTCTCTCTCTGTCTCTCTAACCTTCCCTCCCTCTCTTCAATGCCTTCCTGCTCCAACAACTCCAGTGGCCCATTCTCATCTCTATGATCAAATATAAAGTCTTCTGTTTAGAGTTCAGAGGCCTTCATAAAATGACACCCATCCACCTCAAACACATTTCCACTCATTTTATATATTTCACTCTGCTATGGACACTTTGATCCAGTTGCAGTGACCTTGTTGTTCATTGAACAAGGCACTGCATCTACTGACTCTGGCCACTTTCACTAAGTGTCCCTCATCCATGGAATGCTATCTCTTCTCATATCTGCTTCCTGGCTTCTTAGATTTCCTTCCCATACAAGTTAAAGTAACAGGAAGTCATTCTCAAACCCTATTATTTCGAGTGCCTTCCTTTTGTTGAATAGTTCATATTTATATTGTTATATAACATGTTGTTTTCCCCTTTAGATTTTGAGTTTCTGGAGGGCAAAGATTGACTCTCTTTTGTCTTTTTTTTTTATCCCCTGCACTTAGCAAAATTTGTGGTATATGGTAGGTGCTTTTTAAATGTTTATAGATGGAACGATTGTTCTGAAGACAAATCTAGAGGACTTTAAGTCACAGAGATGTTGTCGACCTGAATTATTGAGTGAGTTTATTTTATTAATGAAATTGTAGTTACAGTCCTTAACTGTATATATTAGGTGATGTGCTATACATTGGAGGTACAAAGACAAAATGAGAAACAGTCCTGGCAGCACCCCTGGACAAAATAAAATAGCAAAATAAATAAATAAACAAATCCCTGCTCTCAGGGAAGCCTAAAGAACTAGAATTCTCATGTGGTGGGTGTAGATTTCATGATGAGGATGAGGATACCTTATAAATATATCTAGAGAGGTTTTATATATTGCTCCAAATTATAAAACTATTAAATTTCAAACTCAGTTTTTCTGACTGAAAACCACATAATCTTGACACTACACTAAGCTTGGGCAGTGGGGCTACAGTTGGAAAATAGAGAAGCAAAGTCATAGAATATAAGCCAGAAAAATGAGTTGTGAGTAGTCTGCCCTCCTTTATTCATAAGGTGTGGGTACCCAGACTTATTTTCCTCTTTTCCTGAATTGTTCTAAAAATCACTATCCTGACAAAACTAAAAGATTCTTATGCATTTCTCTAATTTAGTGAGTACTATGGGGGTGTTTAGAGGTGTATACACTCATTATAATCTGCAAATAAGAAGTTGCCCCCACACTGATAGCAATATGCTTTGCTGTGTATTATGTAGACCTAATGAAGTTTTGCTTATTAGCTCTGATATCATCTGATTATGTACTTTAGATTGCCTCTGTGCAAGCCTTGTTATAAAGATGCTCCCTAAAGTGACTTTTAGTGTTTTCTCTTGGTGGATGAAATGATTCTCATGGCTGCCTTTGAGCTGAAAAGGCAAGAAAGGTTTATAGAATACCTGTTAACCTTAAACTGGTCACTACTTGGCATGAGTGTGCAAAAGACACTTGGAATGTACCCAGTTTGAAAACCAAACTCTCCTCTCTAAATCCTTGCCTATCCCATGCCCAGTAAATTTTGGGAGAATTACTAATGGAAAACTCTTGTTACCCAACATTTTTCAAAAAATGGAATGATCAACTATGATCAAACATAGCTTTATAGTCACAGAATAATGATTTTGTAGAAGGATAATATAGTAAGAATGATAAGATAGTATAGCAGGTGATAATATTGGATATAACTATCAAAATACAATTGGTTTCTTTTGCGTTACTGGTCAGTGCTCAGCGTGACTGTTCTCTTTTATTTTTTTTTTCTTCTTGAATAAACTTTATGTGAAGTATAGGAATGAGACTTCTGTGCCCTGTGTCTTTAACCTCTTTTTCTTTTCTGTTCCACATTTTTACCTGTTTTTCCTTTTCTTACCTAAGCTCATTTTTGTTTTTAAGTTACCAAATGTCTGTGTTGATTTAATTTGAGGTTTAATCAACAGTTATTTATTAAACATGCACTTCATTCCAGCCACCTTTCCAAGCACTAGGGGTACAAATCAAAAATTAATAAATCTCTATCCTCAAAAAAAATCTGAAAATATTATGAATCTCATGGGGAAGGTATAGAGATAATGACAATGAGGAAAATGATATTTTATAATGATCTTTAGAGGTAAATCTTTTTCTAAATGTATTACTTCATTTGAGTCTCACAATAGCCTTATGAAGATGATCTGGAGAGCATGGTTTCTCTATTTTATTGATGATGATACTGAGATTCAGAGATATTTAGAGACTTGTCCATTGTCATATGGCTGGTGTCAACCTGGGCAAATTCAGAAAATCAAGCAGAAATTATTTTACATAAGGTAATTAACTTTGCAGAGTCTCTAGAACTGTTTAATGCATGTGGAATCATCTTATTAAATTCATATAACCATTCCAAAAACATCTGTACAGTGTAACTTCCTAATCCATACCACCTTCAATAAAGGGCTTGTATGTTTAACAGAAGTAGAGTGGCCGTCTGTGACAAGTTTAAGTTATAGAAAGCTCATGTAAAGGGAGAAAAAAGGGGGAAAAATGGAAAATGGTAGGTATAGAGGGGGAAAACTACCCACTCAGTTTCTTATAATTTTGTTCAATATTTATTTTTTCCCAAATACTGGGGGGGGGGACCTAAAACACAAGGATATATTTGGTATTAGAATGGTAGTGTATCTCTTTGCTGGAGCCAACCAATATTTCCAGCAGCTTTGTGTAAAGGCATGTAAAAAGCCATGTTCATATTTAAACTCTTCTTGTTTGTTCTTAAGATAATTGACATTTGCTACCTATGGAGGGAGGGAAATTACATTCAACATATTAATGATAAAGAAATCACATTAACTATGACTCTTGCTATCAAATATTCCAGTGATATTTCCACTCTTTAAGAAATCTGGTTTTGAGTGCATACCTTATTATTGCGTTTTTGACCACTGAATAAAAAAAGTAAATAAGATATGAGTTTCATGCTTCTGTCCTTTGAGATATGTCAGCAAAATTCTCTAACAGGCATGAAGATTTATGAATACCAAAAGAGCTTTTTATCATGAAGCTGAGTATCTGCTATTTACGTTTTAAACTTGTTCTGGAAAATTTTAAATGTCTTTTATAGGGATGCATAGAAGTTTTTCCACTGCATGTCAGCTGAAAACAAAACAAAAGGAAAGGTTTGTGAGCAGCACAAGTCAGTGAAAAACATTAAATATGAAATATAAAATGGAATTCAAAGTGGTGTTGACACTATTAAAATTCCATACAGAATTCTAAATAGACCACATAATTACCAAGATAGTGTGTAATGTCTTAGCATTGAGGTAGATTTCCAAAGTAGTGTACAAGTCTGTCCACGAGCGAGGCTGTTCATGATTTCCCCTTTGAAGTATATAAGAGAAAAGATTTAACATGTGCCTGCATGTGTATGTTTATGTAGGTTTGGAAGAGAGGGGAGGTAGATATTGGGGAGTTGGAAAGAGATACAGGAGAAAATACCAGTCATTTCTCTCCTATTAATTCCTTTCATTTCTTATTCTATATTTGCTCAGAATCTCTGTAGATAACATTACGACTTGATTTTTTTTTTTAATGTCCAGAGCCAGAACCAGGAAAACAAAACAAAACAAAACCAAAAAAAAAAAAAAACCTTGGTAAATGCAGTAATAATAGGTGGGAATCAAATACAAACCTGTAAGGAGAGGACAAAGATTCTGGTTTATTGTGCAATATTGGTATGTGGGGGAAAGATAGAAAGGAGGGAGAGAGATATACCCAAACATCTAGTATCATTCTATTTTAACTAATTATTCTTTTTAGGTAGGTACTAAACTTTTTTTTTTATTCTGATAAAAGAAAATAAATACTATCCTTTTCTTCTGAAGTCGTTAGCTCTCATTCTTTGTAATCTAAAAGTTTTGCTTATAGTATATACATAAGTTAAATAATGAGATAAAATATATTCTTAGGTTAAAATTGAGTACCTTAAATTGTTCATATATGACTATTTTAAGGCTGTTATTTTCACATGTATGAAATTTTTGCTCTATGCCCAACTTGATGAATTTCTCTAGAACCTGTGCTTTTCCATGAATGCTGATATTTAAATTAATATTTTTTCCATTTATTAGCTTTATCTTAAAATAAAATGAATTTCACATTATATTTAGTAACAACAGCAATTCCTTTACATTTAAGTTTTACAAAACATTCTCCTCATGGCAAGCATTTAAAGAATGCAGGTTTTATTATCCCAATCTTATTGATTTAGAAACTGAGGAAATAAAGCCTTTCTTAACAAGAACCTTTATTCAGCCATTATCTTTTGAAACAAACCAAGTTGATTTTGTTGCAATTCTTGTTTCTTCTAAAAACTAAGACCATATCAATGAATAGTACTTTCCAAGGAGACTCTGGAATTGTAATATATGCATATCTTTCTATTATATATTCTAAAAGTCTAAATTCCTAAATGGTAATAAAATGTTCATTTCCATAGTATTTCAAGGTTTATAAAATACTTTTTTTCATATTACAACTCTGAGTAGAAAACATTCTAAGCATGATTTTTTTTTTCTATTTTACAAATGAGTTACCCGAGTCTTAGAAAGTCGCATAAAAAATAATCATTAGAGATGGGACTATAATTCAGGGTTTTTTTCCCCTCCAATTCCAGGGCTCTTTCAACTATTCTACAATGCCATAATTATAATTGAGTTGCCAAATGATCGACATGAAGACAATGCAATATTCTGAATCTCCAATGAAATATTAATTTCTATTCCCCATGCTGTACAACTTCTTACTCAGGCCAGGAAGCACACCATTGTTATTTTATAGATTTACAAACTCCTGGTTGTAACCTGCTGGTTAACCTTGTATTGAATGTATCAATTAATTGTGCTGTTTTATCATTGACTGTTCTGGTAAATTGAGGTTTCACTGTAGAGGATCATTCTTATGATATTGCTCAGTTGAAAACCTGAGAACTTTAAAAAAATTTAAAAAGAGTCAACTCATTGAGAATCCCCTGGCCAATGCAATGAGGGAATTCCTGAGAAAGTATTCTATAATGAATTCTGGTTTCTAGTTCTCTTTTGGAAGTGTCACTATAGTTGTTATAATTCATTGGTCTGACATTTGGTACAAATGATATAAAGCATAGGTAAATAAGCAAAGATACCCATTTTTTTTCTGAGTAATATATGTTTATTGTGGGAATAATGATAAACAAAATTGGAATCAAATCTTATTCAAAGTTATAAGTTAATAGTGGTTTCTTTCCCTTCCAGACATATGTAATTACATACATATATATATATATATATATATATATATATATATATATATATATATA
>NW_027187309.1:3470740-3546185 GCF_028583685.1 Petaurus breviceps papuanus
TATATATATATATATATATATATATATATATATATATATATATATATTTGGTTTTTTTTGGTATGTTTTTATTTTTCTATAACCATTTTGGATTTATATGCCACAGTTTTAAATTAGAATGAGTATAATGCTCTTACAAGTATCTGTACAAGTGTCTTCAAAATGGTTACCAGTAATAAATTAGGTTTATGTTCATAATTTGGAAATAGAGTGGGTAATTCAGGAAAAAATAAACACAAAACTGCCCCCTCCTTTTCGCAGACAAATGATTTGAAAGTGCTAATTATCAGGTTGATTGTCTAGGTGGATCAGATGCATTAGATTATGAAGACTCTTTCTACTTGACCTTTGTTGACAGGCTATAGTTGTTATTTTATTTCTTAATTGTTCTTCAGAATCATATTGCACAGAAATCAAGGATTTCAGACAGCAATGATGAATTACTTTGGTGATTCTAGTGGAACAACCAGCACAAAATTTCTGAAGAGTCCCTGGCAGATGTGGAATTTTGGATCCAAGTCTACTAAACTTTATCCATCCCTCCTTCTCCTCCTTTCCCTGATCAAAATCTCTTCTGAAAGATGACTGAGAACCGGTTTTTAAAGCAAAACCATACTAGCTAGTGGCTTAGCACCTGTGTCAACATTTCCATTTGCAACAGAAGGGAACTTAAAAGTGTTTTTCTTATACTGCTACGTCAATATAAACTCAGTTTGAAAAACAAGAGGATTAAGGAAAGTTGTTTACTTAGGCACTACAAAAAAAAAAAAGGATTCCCTCCAAGTTCAACAAAATTCTTGAAGATGGAAATGTTGACACATAGCTCCTCAGTTGCAAATAATAAAATATTTCTAAGTTTGTAGGAAATTATTTGTCCCTCCCCCTCCAGCAAACAAGTGAGCTAAATATTTATATTATTATAAGTTGTACTCATTTCAATTTAAAAATCTCTAGCTATGTTAGGCCATTAAGAGACTCAATCTATTTTTGATACATCAATATTTAATAACAAAGTGATTGAGATTTCAATGCCATGTTTGAATTGAAAAGTAGAATTGAAAAAAATGCATTGTGACTGTATTCATATTCAGAAGGTCTGTCAGTTAACAGGTTGAGCATCAGCTATATGCATACCTCAGTCAGGCTGTGTTAGGTGTTAAGAAGTAGTATTTAAAAAAAATTTCTCAAGCTTATAGGTTTTCTTCTAGTACCAGCATGCTGAAATAAATACTTTCTATAAAAGTTAGAGATAGAATAAAGGCAGAAAATTATATTTCCTCACATATGATCCAGAAATCTTGGGAAATGACTTCTGTTTTATAGGAGGCTCCAAGTTTGATGATAGTTAAGATGACATGAGGCTGGATTTGTAATTTAATTGGTATTGGGAACTCTGATGAGGGGAATCCCCTGTAAATGCAGATATGTGACTTTTCTTCCATGAATACTTTTAGAAATTTACCTGAGATACTTCGAGTTTAAGGAGTTCGTCCAGGTTCCTACAACCAGAAGTAAGATTTTAATCTAGGTTTTTCCTGAATCCTAAAATGGCTTTCTGTCTACAACACTGTTAGACCAGGTGATTTGAGTCAGCTATGGTGCCAGCCAATCCAGATAGCACCAGAGGAAAAAATGAGGTTTTGAATCAATAATTTTACATTTGCAATAAATAATGCATTTATTTATTGTTTGGTAGTTTATTAATTTGTTTGCAAAATTATATATATATACTATTTCATTTGATCCTCACAACAAACCCAAGTGAAATGCAGTCATTTTTTTTTTCCCCAAAGGAGACACTTGAGTCTTAGAGAGGTTAAGGGGTTTGTCCAAAGTTTCACATTGAATAAAATTCTAAGTGATGATATGCACTCAGGTTTTCCTGCCACCAAATTAGCATTTAATACTTATTTAACTGGGCAAGTTAGTTCTCCAATCTGGGTCTCTGTTTTTTTCTCTATAAAATGAGGTCAGGATGCTAAATGATATTTAATGCCACTTCTGGTTCTCTAAGTTCCTTTAAATATTTTAAAATATATTTTATTTATTTCATTATTTCCCAATTACATGTAAAAAACTAAATCTTTCTTCAAAATTTTGAAATTTTCTCCATCCTTCCTCCCCTCCCCTCCCTTTCCTCCTTGAGAAGACAAGTAATTTATACATGTAAAGTCATGTAAAACTTATTTCCATATTAGCTATGTTGCAAAAGAAAACAGATATATAAAGCAAAATAGTTTTTATAAAAAGCATGCCTTCAATCTGCAATTCAGAGTTTAAAAGTTCTCTCTCTGGAAGTGGATAGCATTTTTCATTATGAGTCCTTTGGAATAGTCTTAGATCATTACCTTGATCAGAGTAGATAATCTTTCACAGTTGATTATCTTTCCAGTATCACTTTTACTACAGTGGTCTCATGATTCTGTTCACTTTATTTTGCATAGTTTAAATAAGTCTTCCCAGTTTTTTTTTTCTGAAAGCATTCTGCTGGCCATTTCTTATAGCACAATGTTATTCAATCATAGTCATATACCATCATTTTCTTAGTCATTCCCCAATTGATGGAATACCCCTCAATTTCCAAATCTTTGCCACCATAAAGGTAGATAAGATATTACAGATAAGGCCTTTCTCCTTTTCTTTGATTTCTTTGGGGTCCAAAACTAGTAGAAGTATTGTTGAGTCAAAGGGGTTTATAACTTTTTGGACATAGTTCCATATTGTTCTCCAGAATGCTTGGATTAGTACAATTCTAGCAATGGTGGATTATTGTTGTAATGTTTCCACATCCCCTCCACTTTTGTCATTTTCCTTTTCTATCATGTTAGACAATCTGAGAGGTTTGAGGGGGTATTTCATAGTTGTTTTAATTTTGCCTTTCTCTAATCATTACTGAATTAGAGCATTTATGTGTGTGTGACTTTTGACAGCTTTGAAAACTTCCGGTTAATATGTTTTGACCATTTGTCAACTGGAGAGTGGTTCTTATTTTTATAAATTTGACTGATTTCCCCATATCTTTGAGAAAAGAGGCATTTGTCAGAGAAATATTTTGTAAAATTTTCTTCAGTTTTCTGTTTTCCCTCTAATTTTGGCCAATTTAATTATATTTGGGCAAAACATTTTTAATTTCATGTAATCAAGATATCAGTTCTATTTCCATTGATCTTCTCTATCTTTTTTTAATCATAAGTTCTTATTCATTGATATGACAGGTACATTTTCCCATGGTTCTCTAATTTACTAATAATATGACCCTTTATTTCTGAGTTATTTTTCCATTTATAGGTATAGTATACAGGGTGAGATGTTGCTCTATGCCTAGTTTCTGACAAACTCTTTTCCTAGAAATTTTTGTCAAATGTTGATTTCTTACCCCAAAAGCTAGTATGTTTGAGTTTTTCTAAAACTGGATTAATATCATCATTTGCTACTGCGTGTTGGGTACCCAATCCATTCCATTAATTCACCACCCTTTTTATTGCACAGTAACAGATTGGTTTGATGATTACTGTATTGTGATGTAGTTTGAAATCTGGTACTGCTAGGCCACCTTCATTCACTTTTTTTTTCATTGATTTACTTGATATTCTTGAACTTTGGCTCATCCAGATGAATTTTGTTAACATTTTTTTATGGTTCTGTAAAATAATCCTTTAGTAATTTGAGACTTTACTTGTAGTTGTTCTGACATCATGGTCTTCTTAGTTTGTTTCTCAATTTTCTTCTTTCACCACAATAGCTTTTTATACTCAGGTTTTTTTTTTTTGGTTGTTGTTGTTATGTTTGCTCATTTCCCCAACCTTCTTCATGGTTTCAAACTTTATGTTAATGTTGAACTTTATTCCCTGTGTGTGTCTGGGAAGACAGCATTATTTCAAACTTCAGGCTTTTTTGCACTGCTATTTTCAGAGCTAGTTCTGGAGGGTTGGAAGTTTTCAATAATTTCAAGGTGGTATGATTATCTCTGCCTTGAGAACTCCAGAAGCTGTTGCTGCTTCATTCACCGACACCTCATCCAACCACTCTTGTTCCATCCCAGTGGGATTTAGGTCACAGATCTCTCTTTTCCAACTCCTAAGTCAGGGATGGGGAAACAGGTCCTTGGGTGTGGCTTTTAGACTGAGTCCAAGTTTTACTGAACAAATCCTTTTAAGTCATCTTGGCTCCACTCCCAGAAATCCTTTAAGTATTTACCTAACTTATCATTGATTTTCACTCAATTGATAAATGGTCAAAGAATATGATTACGCAGTTTTCAGAGGAAGAAATTAAAGATATCTACAAGCATATGGAAAAATGCCCTAAATCACTGTTGATTAGAGAAATGAAAATTAAAACAACTCTGAGGTGTGGCACCAGTAAGATTGGCTTAGATGAAAAAACATGAAAATGATAAATGCTGGAGAGGATTTGGGAAAATTGTAACACTGATGGAATTCGTGGAGTTGTGAACTGATCCAGCCTTTCTGGAGAGCAATTTGAAAATATGCCCAAAGCATTATAAAAAGTGTATACTCTTTGAACCAGCAATACCAATTTTAGGACTTTATCCTGAAGAGAGAATATAAGTGCGAGGAGCACCTGTATGTACAAAAATATTTCTCGCAGCTCTTTTTCTGGTGGGAATGAATTTAAAATAAAAAGAACAGTAATCAATTGAGGAATGGCTAAACAAGTTGTGCTATATAAATGCAATGGAATACTTTTGTGATATAAGAAATGAGGAGTAGATGGACTTCATAATAACCTGGAGAGACTTATATAAACTGATGCTCAGTTAGAGCAGAACCAGGAGAACTCTATACACAACTGCAGACACATTGTATCTGTGATGACTAACATTGATCAGCTGGACTCATCTCAGCAATGCAAGGTTATAAGACAATTCTAAAAGACTTACTATGATGGAAAGGGATATCCACATCCAGAGAAAGAACTACAGAGTCTGAATGCAGATTGAAGCAAACTACTTGCTCTCTCTTTTGTGTTTTGTTTTGTTTCATTCCTTCTTTCTCATTGTCCATTCTATTAGTTATAATCCTTCTTTACAACTTGACGAATTTTTAATGCAAAGGTATTTGTTAAGCATATATTGGCCTGCAGGCCACCATGAGGAGGGATGGGGGAAGTCAGGGAATGGGAGAAAATCGGAAACTCAAGAGATTGTGGAACTGAATGTTCTAAACCAAAAGTAATTAAATAAATTATTGAAAAAATAAAGAACTGACTTCATATCTTGCCTTACGCTTACAAAAATAAGATGACAGCCATGCCACGTTAGTCACTGAACCTCAGTTTGTTCATATGTGAGATCAGAATATTTGTAATATCTACTGCATAATATTTTATGTATCTAAATATATATATATGTATATATATATATATATATAGTTCATCTGAAACTTTAAAATAATCAATAAATAAATATTTATTGAGTACCTACCATGTGCCAGGCACCATCTTAAGTGCTGATTAAAACAGTACATAAATTTTCATTATTATTCTTTCTAGGCCATTTTGACTACTGCGTTTGTTTGGATCATTGGTGTATGCCCCATGAGTTTGTTTGAACTGGTGTTTAGATATTTGTTAGCTGTGTGACCCTAAAATTGCATAACTTTTGTCAAACACAGTTTCCTCATCTGTAAAGTGGGTACAACAGTAACACCTAACTTAAAAGGTTATTGTGAAGATAAAAACTGACAGCATATGTAAAATTATTTGCAAATATTGAAGTGGCTTAAAATGTTAATATGAAGATAATGATGATCATTATGCTGATTTTAATCACATTGAATCTGTATAGTTTTCAGATGATATTTGAAACATTAGATATTTATTTTGGGAATTTTAAAAAATATACATGTGGGGGGGGCACAGCTAAGATGGTGTATGTAGTAGAAACAAGACTTTGGCGTGGCTCTTGCTTCTACCTCCTCCAGTTCATGTAAAAAATGACTCTAAACAAACTTTGGAGCTACAGAACCCACAAAATGAAAGCGAGAATCTAACTTCCCACTGAATACAACCCAGCAGGCCAGCAGGAAGGGGCCAGGACATTATTCTGGGACCTGAGCCCAGCCCACCACAAGTCAAAGGTTTTAACCTCACGTCTGCCAAAACCAACCACCAGCAGGAGGGACTGAAGATCACCAGCAGATGTGGTGGATTACCAAATTATCAACCCATACATGCTAAGGACAAAGTGAGAGGTCAGTACAGTGTGGAATTTGGGAACAGGGAGTTCAGGAGTGCAGCTCAGCCTTCATACCCTGGAAGGAGAAGGTGCTGAGGCATGGAGGTCATGTAGCCGCCACCATGAAACTGCTTCAGAGCTCCAGGCCTGCAGATTGTAGTGGGACAAAACAACCAGTCTGAGGGGTAATCACTCTTGCTTTAACCTGCTTGGATCTGGATCACTGTCTAGGGTGGAGGTCCTGGGGTGCATGACCAGTTTGCAAGAGTGTGTGGAGGCCTCAGAGAGGTCAGCAAACCATTAGCTCCAGCAGCTGAGAAAACCCTAGCAATTGGGACAAAGCTCCCCTCTCTGGTAACAGAGTTCTACTGTGGCAAAAAGCTCAAAGTCAGGTATTTGAGTGGCAGCATGAGCAAGCAAAGGAAGCAAAGCAAGCACAGCAACCTGACTTTACACTCCTATTTTGGGGACAAAAAGGATAAAACCATGGAACAGGAGGAAGACAATGAAGTTAGAACTCCTGCACCAAAAGCCTCCAAGAAAAATATGAGCTGGTTACAGGCCATAGAGGAGCTTTAGAAGGATTTTGAAAATGAAATAAGAGAAGTGGAGGAAAAATTGGGAAGAGAAATGAGAATGGTGCAAGAACATTACGAAATGAGAGTCAACAACCTGACTGAAAAAAATAACGCCTTAAAAAATAAACTAACTCAAATGGCAAAAGAGTCTCAAAAAGTAATGTTGAAAAGAATGCCTTAAAAAGCTGAATTTAGGGGCAGCCAGGTAGCCCAGCAAATAAGAGCACTGGCTCCAGTGTTGAGAAGACCTGGAGATCGAATCCTGGGCTCAGACACTTAGCACCCACCCAGAAACACCCGGCCATGTAACCTTGAGCAAGTTACTTAACCCCAATTGCTTAGGGGTGGCCAGGTGGCTCAGTGAGTAAGAGCACAGGCTCCAGTGTCGGGATGACCTGGATCAAATCCGGGCTCAGATACTCAGCACCACACCCAGAAATAACTGGCTGTGTAACCTTGAGCAAGTTACTAAACCCCGATTGCTTAAAAAAAAAAATGGAATTTGCCAGATGGAAAAAGAATCTCAAAAGCTCGCTGAAGAGAATCATTCCTTCAGAATTAGATTGGAGCAAATGGAAGCTAGTGACTTTACGAGAAATCAAGATACTATTAAACAGACCCAAACAAATGAAAAAATAGAAGGCAACATGAAATATCTCATTGGGAAAACCACTGACCTGGATAATAGATCCAGGAGAGATAATTAAAAATTTATTGGACTACCTGAAAGCCATGATCAAAAAAAGAACCCAGACATCATCCTTCAAGAAATTCTCAAAGGAAAATTGCCCTGATGTTTTAGAACCAGGGGGCAAAATAGAGGTTGAACAAAGCCAATGATCACCTCCTGAAAAAGATCCCAAAAAGAAAACTCCTAGGATATTATAGCCAGGTTTTGGAATTCCCAGATCAAGGAGAAAATACTACAAGCAGCCCAGAAAAAAACAGTTTGATTATTGTGGAAACACAATCTTTATGACACAACATGTGGCAGCTTCTACACTGAGGGATTGAAGGGCTTGGAATATGATATTCTGGAGGTCAGAGGAGCTGGGATTAAAACCAAGAATTATCTACCCAGCAAAACTGAGTATCATGTTTCAGGGGAAACCATGGTCATTCAATGAAATAGAGGACTTCCAAGAATTCTTGATTAAAAAACCAGTGTTGAATAGAAAATCTGACATTCAGATACAGGAAGCAAGAGATGCATGAGAAGGTAAACAGAGAAAAGAAATCATAAGCAACTTATCAAAGTTGAACTATTAAGATTCCTACATGGAAAAATGATAATTGTAACTTATGAAACTTTTCTCAATATGAGAATAGATGAAGGGAATATATATATATATATATATATATGTGTGTGTGTGTGTGTGTGTGTGTGTACATACATATATATGTCTGTATATGAGGGTACATGGGCATATGAATACATATGTGATTTTGTGTATATATGTGTACAGGCATACATAGAGGGCACGGGGCCAATTGAATAGGAAGGGATGATACATGAAGGTCAAATTAATAGGTGACAGAGGAATATAATCAGAGGAGATTGGGAGAGACAGAATGGAGTAAATAATTTCATATGGAAGAGGCAAGGGAAAACTTACAATGGAGGGGAAGAACAGGAAGGCAAAAGGGAATCAGTCAACCTTACTCTCATTGAATTTGGCTTAAGGAGGGAATGACGTATACACTAAATAGGATATCTCATCCTACAGGAGAGTAGGGGGGTGGGTATGAGAGGGGGAATGATGGAAGGGAGGGCAGGCTGAGGGGGAGGGAAGTTGGAAGTACCCACTTTTGAAAAGGGATGGGATCAAAGTAGAGAATAGAACAAATGAGGAGTGGGATAGGATGGAGGGAAATATAGTCAGTCTTTCACAATATATCCACCATGGAAATGTTTTGCATAGTTACACATGTACAAGTTATATTGAGTTGCTTTTCTTCCCAGTAAGGGTGGGTGATAAGGAAGAGAAAGAATCTGGAATTCAAAGTTTTAAAATGAAATCTTTAAAAATTTATCATCATCGTCGTCGTCATCCATCATCTGTCATCCATCATCCATCCATCCATCATCATCATCATTATTTTACATGTAACTGGAAAATAAGATATACAGGAACTGGGGCATAGAAATCAACTGTGCTGTACTGGAAAGTTGGAGAGGGCATGGGCGAAGATATGGGAGAGAGAAGATTAGGGGAGGGGATATTTAATGGGATCACTGTTTTGGGGTGGTGGGTAGGGGAAAATGAGGCAAAAATTTGTAACTCAAAATTTTGTGGAAATGCATGATGATCACTAAATATAAATATAAAATTTAATTGAAAAAAAATATATATATATACATGTAATCTTCAGTGAATGGGAGGCTAATAAACTCTTATTTCTCCCACCCTTAGCTGGTGTCCTCCATTAATCTATACTACACTAACCTTATAGATAAGCTAGAGAATAATTTTATTTAGTAATATTTTATAAATCAATCTAAAATGTAACACTTTAAGTAAAAACACCCTCAATTATATATACATATATATAAATAATTTTGATCGTTTAATATACTCTTAATGCATAAAGTATATAATGAAAAGATTATACTTGTGATCTGATAATCTATTATTCCTTTGCTATATGAACTCCTTCCACATGATGTGTCACATCCTATCTTTAACTTATAAATAGAGTTTTGGTGGTTCAGTGAGCCCATTTTCAAATATTTCATAAGTACCATATCAGATACTGGATTTGATTCTTGTTCCTCCTGATTCTAACTCTTTCTGTTTATACAATACACTAACACAAAACAACCACATTTCAAGACTCTGGCCATGTTCACTGGCTCTCCTCTATGCCTAAAATACTCTCCTTCCTCTTCTCCACATTCTCTATTCCAAAGCTTTCTACAAACCCCAGCTAAAATAACATCTTCTCAGAGAAACCTTTCCTTTCCCCCTTTAAATCTAGTATCATCCTTGTATTGAATATCTCGAATTTATCTCGTATATTTTTTGTTTATGCAAAGTCATTTAAATTTTTTCTTCCTCATTAGACTTGGAACTCTTTGTCACAAGGGGCTAACTTTAGTCTTTCTCTGTATCCCCTGTGCTTAACACAGTACCTGGCACATTGTAAATGTTTAACAGATGCTTATTGACTGATCATAACACATTGCTTCTAAAAAAAAAATCATACACACATACATATGTGTATGTGTGTATATATGTATATATATACACATATATGTATGTGTGTGTATGTAGTGAGAGGGAGGGATAGTGAGGGAGGTGTTTGATCCTAACTATTGCTCTGCTTTGAAAAAAACAAACAAACACCAAATTAGAACTATTTGGAGTGATTTGATGTGTATAAAATTCAGAGTAAAAAGCATTCCTTATTAATAATCACAGAGTGTACTTGCATGATAAGCTTTGCATAATGCCTATTGTGATACACAAATATGAACGGCTAAAAACCATGTACAACAGCTTTTATGAAATATAAATGTTTATTCATAAACTCTTGCTTAGATTTCTACTTATTAATAAATATTTACCAAAGATACATTTTGAAATATTTGCCTGCCAACGATTTTCAAATTCAGTATACAGTTGAAATAGATGTGACTTTAAGATGTCATTCAATTAACATGTTTATTTGAATAATCCTTATATATGTGGCAAAATTGCAAATGCTATGTGGTGGCTCTTGAATTAAGATTCTAACTAACCTCTAGTTCTCTAAACAATTTATTGACTTCCATTGGTTTATCATTCTTGTCTTCCTCTTCCTTGTCATCACTTTGATAATAATTTTTGACATTTTCAATTTACTATATAAGTGTGGAACTACTTTTTATTTTTGTAACCTTTAAAGAAAATTACCTCAAAGCAAGTCCAAGTTCATGGAAGAGAGATAATGTAACATGTGATTGAATTAACATTTATGCATTTTATGGTCAATAGACAGAATTTTACAATTTACTGCCATGCCTCATAAAATTCAAATCCCTTTTAGAGTGCATAGCTCACTAGTAATCCCACCTCTTGATTTTTATAGGATGATTGAGCCTTTCCTATAAACTTATACTTTAACAGTACTATTCTCTGAGTTACCCACTTACTGTCAGTTAAAGTAACTTTCAGAATCCTAACAAGTCAGTAGCTACTAGTATTCTAAGTATTTTTGGTCTTGTGAAGGATTTATATACTTCTTCAATGTTCTAATATATTTATATTCCTGAGGTCACTGATGTAGGTAGACTCTTATGGGCATCTATTGAAAACTTGAACAAAATGCACAGATCTAGAATTGGGAGGGACTTCAGGGGCCATTCCTTTGGTCCAGCTTCTTCACTTAGCACCTGCCTCATCAAGTTGTTGTGAGGATAAAATGAGATACAATAAAGAAAGGATTTTTACAAACCAAAAAGGGCTAAATGAACAAATTATTATTAGCACCACTACCATCACCTAAATCCAATAGGGTGGCAAAGGGCTGGTTCAAGATCACAGAAGAGAGGATAGCAGAGTAAGAACAGCGAACTGCTTGAGATCTTTCCCAAACCCCTCAAATATACTTAAAATTACTCTAAACAAATTCTAGAGCTATAGAACCCCAAAAATGATGGAAGAAAACATTTCTAGCCTAAGACATCCTGGAAGACTGACAGGAAGTATCTAGCTCAATGGATTGAGAGCACAACACAAAGCACAGTCTGCATGGACAACACTGCACAGCTAGGCCCGGAGCATGTCTCAGGGGATGGAATCACTGGCAGTTCTGACAGTTTCTAGGTTTCTCAACCCACAAATGCCAAAGACATCATGGATAAGTGGAAAAACTCTGTGGGACCTGAGTGACAAAAGGAGTGTGGTCCAGCTGGGGTCTGGCCCAGCCCCAGGGTGCCAGCATCAGCAGCTACTACTTCCAGAACTCTGAGCCTACAGATGGTGGTGGATCCAGCAGCTGAAACAAAAACCCTGAAGCCAAGGACATTACACCTATCCCTACTTGAAGCAGAGTCCTACCTTGACAGAGTTAGAAAGTCAAGTATTTGGCTGGGAAGATAAGCAAACAGCATAGAAAAACTTAGACTATAGAATCTTACTTTGCTGACAAAAAAAAGATCAAACCATATTGTACTGCCAGCACCTGTGGTGACTATGAATATGCCAGCATAGTTCTTGATCACAAAATATGAAAGACTGTGCATATAGAAGACAGAAGCAAAAACATTTATTCAGAAACCAGAAAACCAAATCCTAAAACCAGAAAGCTGAATCCATCGTAGCAACAAAGAAATTAACACAGCAAAGAGCAACACCATTCTTTAGCCTTCCCACAAACACTCACAAGCCTGGTTGTCTCCTTGGTTGCATCTTCTCCTCCCTCCAGCTCTAGCTGCTCTCAGTTCCAACTTCCTGTGAACTCTGCTCCACCCTTCATCAAAATCCTCCCACCACTGGCTCCAGGTGATTATGTTTGACCTATTAGGCAGCAGGGAAGATCTTCACATTTTCATCACCATTACATTCAGCCCCAAAGTCTTTCATGTCCCTTACATAACAAAAATACATTAGCAATACATTTCATAACATAGATTAGTGAGAATTTAGGGATTGTTGGTGTCAACAGAACTTTACAACCATATAATAGGGATAACAGAAAATAGGCACATGAAACAATATCTTAGGGTGGGGGCTTGAGCACAAGTACCCCACCATTCTCCCTCGAATGAATGAAGCTCACAATATTGAGATAAGGGTCAAAGGTCTCTTCCTCCATAGTTACTTCTTGTTGAAATTGAATGTAGAGCTGTCCCTGCCCCCAAGAGGTCCCATTCAAGAGGTCAATTCTTTAGATGGCATCTGGAGCTTGGTCGGTGCCAGGTCCAGGAGGTCCCATTCAAAAGGTCAGTTCTTTAATTGGCATCCAGATCTTGGTCAACACTGGGTCCAGGGGTGACACATCACAGGATGGGGAGTGACATCTGGCTTAAGTGATCAGGCATCTGCAGGTGCAGGGTATTAAGCCTGTAGGAAACAAATATCACAAACAAGTTTAGCAGAAAAAAAGTAAAAAAAAAATAAGTAGATATAGGGTCAACTGTGCTTTTGGAGTCTATGAATCCACATGGGCTAATCCACATGTAGCTAACCCATTAGCTACTGCCCATGAATTAGTAAATATATAATACTGTCCTTGTTCTGTTTTAATGACTTGATTCACTGCCATAAGTTGAGCGTATTGACTACTTCCCCCTGTCCCAGTACTTTCTTTAATCTGAGTCTCCCTGAAGGTATGAGAAATTTGGATGTAATAGTTCAGGGAGATCTGTAGGGGCAGTTCTCACTTCACTATTCTATCTAACACCAAGTCCCTTTTCTCTACATTTCATTAGTTCATTAGTTGGTATATCAATTCTTCCAAAATCTACCCCTACTCTTAGTGGAACAGTACAATTCTTTTCTTGTCAATCAATTCTGACTTTCAATTCACTGGCTATTTATTCTTTTCCCTTGAGGAAATTTATCTTTTTCCCATTCCTCTAAGCCACTTAGCTGTGAAATCTTCTCCAGCACCTCTGAAAGAGGGCTCCCTATTTTACCAATTAGTAGAGTCAGAATTAGTTCCTTATAAGCAGAAGGGGTCATCTTCACTCTGATGTTTCTATTAGAAACTACTCAAGGAGTCTCATGATATGCATTTGCATCTCTGACCATGATAGCTGTCTTCATTACGTCATCCTTTAACTTTTTAATACAGTCCCTAAGTGCATATCATGCTCTTTCCACTAGGCCACATAGAATCATTGGTGTATATTTTATTGCATCCCTCAGCAGCTAATGCTAACAGATTGGTCCTATTGTTGTTACCTCCTTGCATATGGCAATCTCTAAAAGCTTAGTGTATGAAAGAATTCAGACAAATACCTATAAATTTCAAGTAATCTATCTTATTTGCCCATACTCCTCTGACCCCTTCAACACTGATCAATTCAGTATCTTTACCAAGAAAAATCCAGGTACTGATGGAAATAACTGAATTGACTAAAGTACAATGAAAGATAGCTGTTTGTCGTTTGTCTTTCATTCATTGTATGTGAAATCCATCTCATTTTAAATCATTAATTCCATTGATTATGTTTTCCTTTCCAATTTCTTTAAAACTGCAAACAGTGCTAGGATTCTGCAAACTGTTTATACCCTCTATGCGTGTTCTGAAAGGTGCTATTGCAGCAGGTGAATTTAGCACATTTTTTTGACTACCATTATTTTATGAATTGTTTTAAATGCATGGTTTTAAAATGGGAAAAAGAGTATTGACCCCTGCTCACCAGGCCTTGATATCTGTTGGCATTAGTTATATTGGGGATTTTGGTGTTTGGGATGTGTTAATAACCCTTATAAGATGTCTGGTTTTTTCACGTTTTTCATAACCCATATAATTCTGCTTATATAAGTCCAGTATGAATTAGGGGTTAAACTGAGAATATAAAGTACCTTTTATAGCATTTCTTTCACTTAAACCTGGCTCCTAGGGAAGCAGCATCTCATTTTATGATCCAGTATTTCCCAGTTCATTCCATGGCAATGTGTATGTACAGTCCATATCAGATTACAAGCCATCTTGGGAAGGGTAGAGGGAGGAACAGGGAGAAAATTTAAAACTCATGGAAGTAAATATTGAAAACTAAAAATAAATAATTTAATTTTAAAAAGGGAAGGAAAAAGAGATGTAGTGCTGTGCACAAATATGACTTGGACAAGTAATTTAACCTCAATGGATCTTCTTGCTTTGGAAAGTAAGTTTTTTGAGACTAAAGCCTATTTTTGTATTGTTGTAACCTTAGAATTATAATGTGTACAGCAGGGATTTTATAAATGTTTATTGAATTGATTCTTTGCTTCTTCATCTGTTAAATGAGAACTTGAATTACATGATTTGTAATATTCTCTCCTACTTTAAATCATCTAAATCCATCACCAGAAGAACCCTGGAAACTCCATAAAAACGAGGACCATGTATTACCTAATTTTCTTTTATCTCTTTCAGTGTCTACCAAAATAAGTAGTTAGTATATTTTGTGATTTGAATTAATGTTGTTCCATCTGCTTAGAACATCCTTTCTGCTTCTTGCCACCATTCCAAGGCTTAGTCATGTTGCAAGGGACTAGCTCAAGTCACACTTCTTCCATGACATCATGGAAGTGGAACAAAGTGGAACAAAGCATAGATTTAGGAGTCAAGACAACTGGGTTTGAATTCTAATTCTCACACTCAATACTTGTGGAACTTGGAGAAAGATACCACAGTCCCTGCCCAGACCTTAATTTATTCTGTTAAGTACAGAAGATGGACTATATGGCCTCTCCAGAGAGGCCATCTTAATGCAGATTTATAATCATATGATCTGTATAATATTATAAGCCCTGAAAGAGAATGACTCCAGTCTTAGACTATTCTTTCTTTCATAGGACCTAGCACTGTGTTGAAGATATAGTATCACATTGTGGAAGGAGGCCTAGAATGCAATCTCAGGTCTATTGCTTATTAAATTTGTGGTAAGGGACTAATTTCCTAATTTCCCTGTGTCTCTATTTACATATTCATAAAGTAAGACTAATAATACTTTTAGTTCTAACAAAGTCATAAGGCTGCTCTGAGGAATACACTTTGTGAACCTTAAAAAGAAATGTAATTGGGAGTTGTTTATATTTCTAGGTTGTCAGAAAATATTTGCTAACATTAAACAAACAATCTCCAAGCAAAATCCATCTTAATTATTTATTCAAATGAATCAAAGTAATATACATATCACCAACATACACCACAGAATAAGAAGGAAAAAAAAAGTACTTTTGACTTTGCTCAAAAAACAATTACTTTTTTCCAAGGCTAATAGTAGCATTCCTTTACATACCTGAATATAAACTGATTGATCCCAGAACAACCTGTGAAAAGATAGCCTGAAGCAAAGCCTCAGCTGAACAGAATGCACCCAGTGTATGGTGCATACATGAATGATCTTCAGAGTTTTCTGTAATATACTTGTTTGTGCCAGTATTGGTGTAGGTTTAAAAAAAAAATCACTGTCATTTATATGAAGCACCTGAGACTCCCCCCACCCCCATGCAAAGGCCAAATGTATTTAAGTGTAGTAAATTTGTATTGATTTTTCCCAAAACTAATATCAAAGGGAATTATCCTGGGCAAGTAACTATCCAGAATGAATTATAGACTTGGAGAAATATTGTAGTATAATGAATAGATTGCTAAATTTGGAGTCAGGGCAAACTGAATTATAACAACACGTAAAACACTTTCAAGCTATGTAATAATGAACAAATCACTTAACTCTAGGATGTATACTCAAGAAGTCTAAGTTTTAGTGTTGGGATTTGTTTAGGAGAAGAGTTCCCACACTAGTAAAATGGCAAGGCAGTGGTGTATTAAATTATCCTTCTTTCTATTTAAAAAAAATATTTATTTTTGCTGATGGCACTAGTCAATTCAGCAAGCATTTCTTAAGTACCTACTGTGTACCATGATCTCTTATAAATTCTGAGAATACAGAGAAAGGCAAAAGGCAGCCTTTCAGTTTGGGGTCTTATGATAGAGAAAAAAAGCAAGTTAATTATATACAAATGAGATATATGTAGGATAAATTGAAGTTAATCTCAAGGAGCATGTATTAGCATTAAAGGAATTGGGAAAGGCTTGATTCAGAGTGTGGGATTTTACCTGAGATATGAGGGAAGTCAGAGAAGAAGGGCATCAAAAATAAGGAGGGAGAGAATTCCAGGAATAGGACACAACTAGTGTAAATGCTCAGACTCAGGGAATGGATTGTCTTGTTCAAGGAACAGCATCACTGACTTATAGAATACATGGAGGGAGTTGAAAGAAAATTGGAAAGATAGGAAGGAGCTAGTCTATGAAGGGCTTTAAAAACTACTACCCTTCTCCCAGTCACACAGATTTTCATTCTTGGAGTAGGCATAGATACTTTACTCCCACTTATCCTTTCTCTTTGATCCGATCAGTTTTCAATTTCTGCTGTATTTTTTTAATCCATTGATATTTCAGTACTTTAAAAATCTTCTTCCTCTTTTTTCTTTTTTTTCCCAAAAAATTTATTTTCAACTCAAACACCAGAACACAAATATAGAACAGAGAAAAGAAACAAACAAAAAAAACATATCATGAACTTAAATAAAAAGTTAAAAAGAAAAAAAAATCCTGTCATGTGCATAGCAGAACATGAGAGGATTCAAAAATATGTAGCATTAAATATTCATTTTAAAAAGCCTATATGATAGATAATACTCATGGTAAGAATTGTCCATCTTTACTTTCTTGTGAGTTTTCTTTTGTTCTCTGTGGTACTCTTTTTTACTTTGTTCTTTTTTTCCTTCTCTTCCCAAATCCCCCCCCCCCTCCAAGAATGCCACAATAAAGTATAGATATGTTTCTCTATAGCTATAGATATATACATACACATTTACATATATACATATATACGACATATACTCTCCCAAACCTAGTCTGCTCCTTATCTTTGTTTTTATGTATGTGCATATCTCTTTCCTGTCCCTCCTGCCTGCTCTACTTTACTTCTACCCACTACCTTGACCCTCTACTACCCTCCAAGCATCTTGCCCTATCCTCTCATTCCTATAAATCTAAACACCCTTCTATATCCTTTTTTGCCTATTCCATCACCCTCTCCTCTAAAGTTCCCTCCCCTGTCCTCTCCCCCTTCCCTATGCTTCTTTAGTATTCTCTAAGTATCATATCATCATAAGTATCATATCATCCAAAAACAGTGATAACTTGGTCTCTTCTTTGCCTAATTTGATTCCTTTGATTTCTTTTTTTTCTGTTATAGCTACTGCTAGCATTTTTAGTAACAAATTGAATAAGAGAGGTGATAGCAGACATCTGTGTTTCACCCTGATTTTATTGGAAATGCTTCTAGCTTATCCCCATTACATATAATACCTGTTGATGGCTTTAAATAGATGTTACTTATTATTTTAAGGTAGGATAGGAATGGATGTACTTTGTCAAATGCCTTTTCTGCATATATTGAGATAATCATGGTTTCTGCTAGTTTTATTGTTGATATGATCAAATACACTGATGGTTTTCCTAATATTAAACCATTTTTGCATTGCTGGAATAAATCCTACCAGATCAAAGTGTATTATTCGTGTGATAAGTTGCTGTAGTCTTTTTGCTAATATTTTATTTAAACTCTTTGCATCTATATTCATGAGGGAAATTGATCTATGATTTTTTTTCTGTTTTATCTCTTCCTGATTTAGGTATTAATACAATTTTTGTGTCATAAAAAGAATTTGGTAGGACTCCTTCTTCACTAATTTTCCCAAATAGTTTGTCGAATATTGGAATCAATTGTTTCTTAAATGTTTGATAGAATTCACTAGTAAACCATGTGGCCCTGGAGATTTTTTCCTAGGGAGTTCACTAATTGTTTGTTCAATTTACTTTTCTGAGATGGGGTTATTTAAGTAATTTTCTTCCCCCAGTTAATCTGTGCAGCTTATATTTTTGTAAATTTTCATCCATTTCACTAAGATTGTCAAATTTTTGTGCATATAATTTAGAAAAATAATTCCTAATTATTGTTTAATTTTCTGTTCATTGTAGGTAGCTTTACCATTTTCATTTTTGATACTCATAATTGAGTTTTCTTATTTCTATTTTTTATCATATTGGCTAAGGGTCCATCAATTTTATTGTTTTTTTTTTTCATAAAACCAGCTCTTAGTTTTATTTATTAATTCAGTAGTTTTTTTTATTTCAAATTTGTTAATCTCTCCTTTGTGTTTCATTATTTATAATTTAGTATAATTGTGGATTTTCAATGTGTTCTTTTTCTAGCTTTTTCAATTTCATGCCCAATTCATTGACATCCCTTTTCTCTAATTTCTTCATGTATGCACTCAGGGATATGAAACTTCCCATAAGAACCCCCTTTGCTGCATCCCCAAAATTTTGGGATGTTTTCTCATTATTGTCGTTCTCTTGAATGAAGTTAGTGATTTTTTTTCTATGATTTCTTGTTTGACCCACTCATTTTTAGGATTAAATTGTTTAGTTTCCAATTAGTTTTTAGTCTGTCTTTCCATGGCCTTTTATTGCATATCATTTTTATTGCATAATGATCTGAGAATGATGCATTTAATATTTCTGCCTTTCTGAACTGAATTTTGAGGTTTTCATGTACATGGTTGATTTTTGTGTATGTGCCATATACTGCTAAGAAGAAGGTATATTTCTTTTTATCCCCATTCAGTTTTCTCCACAGATCTATCATACCTACCCTTTCTAAAGTTCTATTTACCTCCTTAACTTCTTTCTTGTTTATTTTGAAGTTGATTTATCAAGTTCAGAGAGAGGGAGATTAAGGTCCCCCACTAGTATAGTTTTGCTATCTATTTCTTCCTCTAATTTCTTTACCTTCTCCTCTAGGAATTCGGATGCTATACCACTTGATTCATAAATGTTAAATTATGATATTGCTTCATTCTTGGTGGTGCCTTTTACCAGGATATAGTTTCCTTCCTTATCTCTTGTAATTAAATCAGTTTTTCTTTTACTTTATCTGACATAAGGATTGCTACCCCTGCTTTATTTACTTAAGCTGAGGCATGATATATTTTACTCCAGCCTTTTACCTTTACCTTGTGTGTATCCCTCTGTTTCAGATATGTTTCTTGTAAGTAACATATTGTAAGATTATGGTTTTTAATCCATTCTGCTGCCTACCTCTGTTTAATGGGAGAGTTCATTCCATTCACATTAACTATTATGATTACTATTTGTCTCTTTCCCTCCATCCTATTCCTTCCCCTGTTTATGCTTTTATTTTTCTCCCTGTCTCACTTCCCCTCCTTAAGAGTTTTCCTTTTAACCACTGCCTCCCTCAGTATTACCTTCTTATCAGCCCTCCTCTTTATTTTCCTCTTCCCCCTTACTTCTTCCCTCCTTTCTAGCCGCATCCCCCTTTGCTAGCCCTTCCCCCCTCCTACTGCCCATAGGATATTTTTATACTTAATGTGGTATGTTATTTCTTCTTCACAGCAAGAGTGACAGGAACAAATCTCATACAAAGCTCCTCAGCCTCCCCTCCTTCACAGTATTATGATACCTTTTTGTCTCTTCTTGTTATATTCTTATGCTTATCTTGTTGTGTTATTCCCTCCTTGCTCCAGAACCAATGAGGGAAAAGCTCATATAATACTAATCTCTCTCCCTCCTTTCCCTCAGCTGTATTGTTTTTATGCCTCTTTGTGTGGCATAATTTACCATTTTCCACTTCATTCTTTCCTCTTCTTCCATTGCAGTCACTTTGTAGCCATTAATAAGATTTTTAAATCATTTTTTTTCCTTTTTTACTGGAGGGCAATTGGGGTTAAGTGACTTGCCCAGGGTCACACGGCTAGTTTTTGTGTTAAGTGTCTGAGGCAGGATTTGAACTCAGGTCCTCCTGACTCCAGGGCTGGTGCTTTATTCACTGTACCACCTAGCTGCCCCTAATCATCATTTTGAGTAATTTTATACTCATACCTTCTAATTGCCTATAAACAGTTTGCTCTTATTAAATAACAGAGTGTGTGTGTGTGTGTGTGTGTGTGTGTGTGTGTGTGTGTGTGTGTATTCCTTGTTTACCTTTCTATGTCTCTCTTGCATCTCATAATTGGAGGCTGAATTTTCCATTGAGCTCTGGCTTTTCTTTCAGGAAGGTCTGGAATGTTATAGCATCAAATGACCATCTCCTTGCCTGGAACAATATGTTCAGTTTCACTGGGTAGGTGATCCTTGGTTGTAACCTGAGCTCTTTTGCCTTGCAAAAATCATATTCCAGTTCCTCCAATATTTCAGTTTAGAGGCTGCCAGATCCTGTGCGATCCTCACTGTGGTTCCTTGATATTTGAATTGTTTTTTTTTTTTTTTCTGGCCTCTTGAAGTACTTTCTCCTACACCTGGTAGTTCTGGAGTTTGTCTACAACATTTTGAGGACTTTTCAATTTGGGATCTCTTTCAGGAGGTGTCTGGTAGATTCTCTCAATTTCTATTTTATCTTCTGGTTCTAGTATTTCAGGGCATTTTTCCTTGATGAACTCTTGGAAGATGTTGTCCAGGCTCATTTTTTCATCATGATGTTCTGGTAGGCCTATGATTCTCAGATTATCTCTCCTGGATCTGTTTTCCAGGTCAGTTATTTTTCCATTGAAATATTTTACATCTTTTTCTATTTTTTTCATTCTTGATGTTTTGTTTGACTAATTCTTGGCACCTCATAGAATTATTCACTTCAAATTGGTTGATTCTAGTTTTTAGCAAATTATTTTCCTCAGTTTTTGGAGCTCCTTTTCCATATCACACATTTTTTTTAAGGAATTGTTTTCTTCATTGCAATGTTTTTTTCTAATTTTGCAATTTTGATTTTAAAAGAATTATTCACTTTATCTTCTATCTCTCTAATTTGGTTTTCAAAGTTCATTTTGAGCTCATCTAAGAATGTTTTCTGTGATTGAGACCAGTTCCTTGTTGAGGCTTCAGCTGTGGGTGTGGAGTCAACACTGTTTCCCTTTGAATTTGGTTCCTCCCTCTCACAATAGTAGGACTCCAAAATCTTTGTCTTTGCACTCTACTTTCTACCCATTTTGAGGCAAGGCCCTTCCTCTAGGGTTCCCAAGCTTTTACTCTTTACTGGGGCAATAATTAGTAAGTTTTCTGGGTTAGAGGGGGGGATGGAGCAGGCGGGGTTCACTCTGCCATCCTGGTCCCTGGAGGTCCGGATAGGTGCTTTTTAAATTTCTGAGCTGTGAATTGGTAGTCCCAGGAGTAGTTGCTGCCCCTGCCAGGGGCCCTGCATTTGACTTTTGCCCTGCTCTGTCCAGTCCCAGCCCTGCAGGTATAGGCCTGGCAGTGGCTCTTGTGGTTGGTGGGTCATGTTATCGCCATGTAGATCAGGCCTTGTCTGGGTCTCTTCATGCCTCATCATCTGGGCCTCTGTCTGCATGCCACAGCATCCAGGCCTCTAGAATAATACACTTTGATCAGGTCAAATTTATGCCTGGAATGTTGGGCTGTTGGGCTGGTTCATTATTCGAAAAACATAATTGACCATATCAACAATGAAACTAACAGAAACCATATGATTTTGTCAATAGATGCAGAAAATCATTTAGACAAAATACAACATCCATTCCTATTAAAAACATCAGAGCGCATAGGAATAAATGGAGCCTTCTTTAAAATGTTAAGTAGCATCTACCTAAAACTTTCAGCAAGCATTCTACGTAATGGGGATAAGTTAGATGCATTTCCATTAAGATTGGAGGTGAAACAAAGATGTCCATTATCACCACTGCTATTCAATAAGGTACTAAAAATGTTAGTTTTAGCAATATGAGTGGAAAAATAAATTGAAGGAATTAGAATAGGCAAAGAAGAAATTGTTATCACTCTTTGCAGATGATATGGTGATATACTTAGAGAACCCTAGAGAATCAAGTAAAAAACTACTTGAAATAATGAAGAACTTTAACAAAATTGCAGTAAAAAAAATAAATCCCCATAAATCATCTGCATTTCTATATATTACTAAGAAAACCCAATAGCAAGAGATAGAAAGAGAAATTCCATTTAAAGTTGCTGTAAACATTACAAAATATTTGGGAGTCTATCTGCCAAAACAAATGCAGGAACTATATGAACACAATTACAAAACACTTTTCACACAAATAAAACCAGATCTAAATAATTGAAAAAAAAAAAACATAAGTTGCTTGTAGGTAGGGCAAGAATAAAAATGACAATTCTACTTAAATTAATTTACTTATTCAGTGCCATACCCATCAAAGTTCCAAAAATATTTCATAGAGCTAGAAAAATAATATCAAAATTCATTTGGAAGAACAAAGCTCCAAAATATCAATGGAATTAATGAATAGATATATTAGGGAATTTGACCTAGCCAAAACAGATCATAAATTGTATTATAAAGCAGGATTCATTGAAACTACTTGGTAATGGCCAAGAAATACAGCAGTAGATCAGTGGAATAGTTTAGGTATACAAGACACAGTAGTCATTGATAATAGCAGTCTACTGTTTGATGAACCCCAAGACCCCAGCTTCTGGGATAATAACTCACTATTTGTCAAAAACTACTGGGAAAACTGGATAATAGTGTTGTAAATAGGCATATTCCAACGTCTGACATTATACACTGAAATAAAATCCAAATGGGTACACAATTTAGATATATAGCTGATACTATAAACAAATTAGGGGAGCAAGGAATACTTTATGTGTCAGATTTATGGAGAATGGAAGTATTTATGATCAAACAAGAGATAAGAGAACATTATGAAAGGCAAAATGGTTAATTTTGATTACATTAAATAAAAAGGTTTTTGCACAAAGTCAGTGCAACCAAGATTAGGAGGGAAACAGGAAACTGGGAAAAAAAATTTACAACTAGTGTCTCTGATAAAGGCCTCATTTCTAAAATATAAAGAGAACTGATTCAAGTTTACAGGAATACAAGTCATTCTGCAATTGATAAATGGTAGAAGAACATGAATACACAGTTTTCAGAGGAAGAAATTAAGGCTATCTATAGTTATACGAAAAAAATGCTCTAAATCACTATTGATTAGAGAGAGATGCTAATCAAAACAACTCTGAGGAACCACATCACACCTATCAGGTTGACTAACCTGACTAAACAGGAAAATGGTAAATGTTTGAAAAGATGTGGGAAAGTTGAAATACTAATTCCTTGTTGGTGGAGCTCTGTGAGCTTATCCAAACATTCTGGAGAACAATTTAGAACTATGCCCAAAGGGCTATAAAAATAAACATACCCTTTGATGCATCTATACTGCTTCTGGCACTGTATCCCAAAGAGACCATAAAATGGGAAAAGGACCCTCATGGAAAAAAATATTTATAGTAGCTCTTTTTGTGTTGGCCAAGTACTGGAAATTGAGGGGATGCCATTCAAGTGGCGGATGACTAAATAAGCTATGGTATATGAATATAATGGAATACTATTGTGTTATAAGAAATGATGAACAGGCAGAGTTCAGAAAAAGCTGGAAAGACTTACTGATGCTGATTGAAGTGAGCAGAAGCAGGAAACAGATTTTGGTAGACATTGTCCTTCTCAGTAATACAAGGACCTAAAACAATTCCAAAGGACTCATGATGGAAAATTCCATCCACATCCAGAGAAAGAACTATGGAGTTGAAATACAGAGCAGAGAAGATTATTTTCTCTTTTGGTTTGTTTCTCATGCTTTCTCCCATTCATTATAATTCTTTTGTACAGCATGACTACTGTGAACATGTGTTTAACAGGAATGTATGTGTAGAGCCTAGATCAGAATGCATGCCATCTTGGGGATGGAGCCAATAGAGAGGGGAAGAAAATTTAAAATCTCATGGAAGTGAATGTTGAAAGCTAAAAACAAATAAATTAGGGGTGGAGACGAGATGGAGGAATGGAAGCAGTAACTTTTAAAAGCTCCTTCAGTGAATCCCATCACTAAACTTTAAAAAGTGAATCTGAATAGATTTTGGAGTGTCAGAATCCACTGGGAGACAGAGCATAGCAAGAATCCAGCCCAGGAAAGTGCCCACATGGGTCCAGGCAGGGGGAGCGCAGAGCACATGGGGGCTGCAGCAGTTTGGACTAGAAAGCAGATTGCAGGAGAGAGAGAAGGAGCCCCAGCCTGCGGACTCACCCACCCCAAGGGCAATTAGCAGCCATCTCACCAGCATCTCACCACAGGAAGGGAGGATCTATTGGAGCCGGGTAAGAAATGGCTCAAGGGCCCCCAACAGAGACAGCAGCTTCTCCTGGGGCTATCAGCCCCCAGCCTAGAAGTTTAGAAATTGCCTGTCTGACTTTCCAGAGGCTAGGATGACAAAGTAAACTCTGGTTGCTCTGATTCCCCCTCCCAGACTGAGAAAACCCAGCGATAAGTGTCCCACCCAGAGTGAAATCCTGAGACAGTAGAAATAGCCTTGGGCTTAGGAATCATTGAGAAGGGGTATAACTGAGGCAGCAAGGCGTCTGAAGAGAAGAGGGGGAGTGGTCCCTACAAGCCCTACTTCATCTGACCTGCAAAAGCCGGCCTGAGCAGTAGCCCAGGGGCATAGAGGCAGAAATCTGAAGTGGCCAGACCACCCCTTCTCTACAGATTACTCTGTGAGCCTCAGCTTAACTCAAGGGAAACACTGAGAGTTCTGGCTTTGGCCTCAATCTTGACACTCAGAGGCTACAGCCCACAAAGCCAACAACCAGGCACCTAGCTCCCAGCCTGAGAAATTAGGAAATAGGAAGTTACATTGGGAAGGAAGGAAGCTGAGAAGGAGAAGGGGAAGACAAGTAAATCAATTAGAGCTTATTATAGAGAACAAGAACAACCAAATACAGAGGGCAGCAAGGACTCTATACTCACACCTGAGACAACAGAAGGAAACATGAACATGTTTCATGCACCAAAAGCATTCTTGGAGGAGCTCAAGAAAGATTTGAAAGGCTAAATTAGGGAGCCAGAGGACAAATTTAAATTTATAGTGACCAAATTGGAAAAAAGTCTCACTGAAGAAAATATATCCTTAAAAAGTAAAATTAGTGAAGTAATTGGAGAAAATGCCTCCCTAAAAAAGGACCTTCAAAAACTAACTGAAGAGAATAATTCACTAAAAATTAGAGTCAGTCAAATTGAAGCTCAGGTCTCTATGATGCACCAAGAGTCTATCAAACAAAACATGAAGATTGAAAAATTGGAAGAAAGTGTAAAATATCTCATTGGAAAAACAACTGACTTAGAGAACAGATCCAGGAGAGATACCTTAAGAATTATTGGTCTTTTGGAAAGCCATGATGAAAAAAGCAGCCTGGATAACATCCTCCAAGAGATTGTCAAAGAAAACTGTCCTGAAGACCTGGAATCAGAACATAAAATAATTATCTAAAGAATTCAGCAGAGTCCTCCTGAAACAGATCCCAAATTGAAAATTCCAAGAAATATAATAGCCAAATTCCAGAATTACAAGATTAAGGAGAAAATATTGCAAGCAGCCAAAAAGAAACAATTCAAATATCATTGAACTAAACTCAGGAATACAAAGGACCTAGAAGCTTCTACATTAAAAGATCAGAGGGATTGGAATTTGATATTTTGTAGGGCAAAAGAGCTAGGGCTGCATCCAAGGATTAATTAACTAGCAAAACTGAGCATAATCTTTCAGGCAAGGAGATGGTCATTTAATGAAATAAGGGACTTCCAGACTTTCCTGATAAAAAAAGCCACAGGTCAATGGAAAATTTGATCTCCAATTACAAGACTCAAGAAAAACATAAAAAGGTAAACAAGGAAAACACACACTCACACATGCACACATGCACACTCATGCACAGATGCACATAATTTGGAATGCAATAAGAACAAAATATTCACATCACTATATGAGAAGCTGATACCTGTCAATATTGAAATTTGTATGATTATCATGATCTTTAGAAGGGTTATACATAGATAGAGGGTGTAGGTATAAATGAACTAAACTGATTAAAAAAAAACCTTATTACGGGGGTCAAAGGGACTGCAGTGGGATAAAAGGAAAGGATGTGAAAGAAAAAGGTAAATTATGCCATATGAAGAGGCATAAAAACACACTACAGTAGAGGAGAAGCAAAGAGGGAGAGGAACATCATTTGAACATTTTTCTCACTGGTTCTGGTTCAAAGAGCGATGAACATAATCAGTTAAGTTTAAGATTCTAACCTGAAAAGACACGGAAAATCATTAAATAGAGGTAAAGGAGGGAGGGAGAGGAGTACTGTATGAAATTTACTCTCATTGGTTTGGCTTCAAAGGGGGAAAATCATACTCTGATACGTATAAAAATCAATTGGCTCCTATAGGCAGTAGGAAGGTAAGGGGGGAATAAAAGGGGAAGGATTAGAAGGGAGGGAAATAGTAGTAAGGGTAGAGGGTAGGTAAAGAAGGGGGGGTCACAGGGAGGGAACACTGAAGGAGGCAGTGGTCAAAAGGAAAATTCTTCAGGAGGGCAAGGGAGAAGGAAAAAATAAAATGTAAGCAGGGGAGGGAATAGGATGGAGGGGGAGAGACAGATAGTCATCATTTCTGTGAATGTGAATGGGATGAACTCTCCCATAAAACAGAGGCAGATAGCAGAATGGATTAAAAACCATAATCCTACAATATGCTGTCTACAAGAAACACATTTGAAACAAAGGAATACCTACAGGATAAATGTAAAAGACTGGAGTAGAATATATTATGCCTCAGCTAAAGTAAAAAAAAAAAAAGCAGGGGTAGCAATTCTTATCTAAGATAAAGCAAAAGCAAAAATAGATCTAATTAAAAGAGATAAGAAAGGAAACTATATCCTGCTAAAAGTCACCATTCTCAGTCACGAGAATGAAGCAATATCATTACTTAACATATATGCACCAAGAGGCATAGTGTCCAAGTTCCTGGAGGAGAAGTTAAGGGAATTAGAGGAAGAAATGAATAGCAAAACTGTTCTAGTGGGGGACCTTAATCTCCCCCTCTCTGAAAGTGATAAATCCAACCTCAAAATAAACAAGAAAGAATTTAAGGAGGCGAATAGAATTTTAGAAAGGCTAGATATGATAGATCTCTATAGAAAACTGAATGGGGATAAAAAGGAATATACGTTCTTCTAAGCAGTTTATGGTACATACTCAAAAACTGACCATGTTCTAGGGCATAAAAACCTCACAATTCCATGCAGAAAGGCAAAAATATTAAATGCATCCTTCTCAGATCATGTTGCAATAAAAATTATATGAAAGGAAGGACTGTGGAAAGATAGACTAAAAACTATTTGGAAATTAAACAATTTAATCCTAAAGAATGAGTAGGTCAAACAAGAAGTTATAGAAACAATCAGTAATTTCATTCAAGAGAATGATAATGATGAGATAACACCCCAAAATTTGTGGTATGCATTAAAGGCAGTTCTTAGGGGAAGCTTTATATCCCTGAATGCAAACAAGACTAAATTAGAGAAAAGGGAGGTCAATGAATTGGGCATGCAATTGAAAAACTTAGAAAAAGAACAAATTCAAAATCCCCATTTAAATACTAAATTAGAAATATTGAAAACCAAAGGAGAGATTAATAAAACTGAAATTAAGAAAACTCTTGAATTAATAAACAAAACTAAGATCTGGTTTTATGAAAAAACCAATAAAATTGATAGACCCTTAGTCAATATAATAAAAAAAGAAAGAAGAAAACCAAAAAGAGGAAATCAAAACAAAAATTATTAATTATTTTTCCCAATTGTATGCACATTAATTTGACAATCTTAGTGAAATAGATGAATATTTAAAAAAATGCAAGTGGCACAGATTAACTGAAGAGGAAGGAAATTAAGTAAATAACCCCATCTCAGAAAAAGAAATCAAACAAGCCATCAGTGAACTCCCTAGGAAAAAGTCTCCAGGGCCAGATGGATCTACTAGTGAATTCTAACAAACATTTAAGGAACAATTGATTCCAGTACTCTACAAACTATTTGGGAAAATTAGTGAAGAAGGAGTCCTACCAAATTCATTTTATGACACTAATATGGTGTTGATACCTAAATCAGGAAGACATAAAACAGAGAAAGAAAATTATAGACCAATTTCCCTCATGAATATAGATGCAAAAATTAAATATATATATATATATATATATATATATACTAAAAGACTAAAGCAAGTTATCTCAAGAATAATACACTTTGATCAGGTAAGATTTATTCCAGGAATTCAAGGATGGTTTAATATTAGGAAAACCATCAGTATATTCATATCAACAATAAAACCAGCAGAAACCATGATTATCTCAATAGATGCAGAAAAAGCTTTTTGACAAAATACAACATCCATTCCTATTAAAAACACTGGAAAGTATAGGAATAAATGGAGCCTTGCTTAAAATAAAAGGGAGTATCTATTTAAAACCATCAGCACATATTATATGTAATGGGGATAAGCTAGAACCATTTCCAATAAGATCAGGGGTGAAACAAGGGTATCCACTATCACCCCTCTTATTCAATCTGGTTCTAGAAACGTTAGCAGTAGCAATTAGGGAAGAAAAATAAATCAAAGAATCAAATTAGGCAAAGAAGAAACCAAGGTATCACTCTTTGCAGGTGATATGATGATATACTTTGAGAATCCTAGAGAATTAAGTAAAAAACTACTTGAGACATTAAATAAATTTGGCAAAGTTGCAGGATATAACATAAACCCACATAAATCCTTGGCATCCCTGTATATTTCTAATGAAATTCAACAGCAAGAGATAGAAAGAGAAATCCCATTTAAAGTTACTGTAGACATTATAAAATATTTGGGAATCTACCTGCTAAAACAAACCTAGTACCTATGTGATTACAACTACAAAACACTTTTCACACAAAGTCAGATCTAACTAATTGGAAAAATATCAATTGTTTCTGGCCGGGTCAAGCTAATATAATAAAAATGACAGTTTTACCTAAATTAAATTATATATTTAGTGTCATAACAATCAATTTACCAAAAAACTATCAATCTAGAAAAAATCATAAGAAAATTCATTTGGAAGATCAAAAGGTCCAGAATATCAAGGGAATTAATGAAAAGAATTGCTAGGTAAGGCATACTAGCTGTAACAGATTTCAATCTGTATTATAAAGCAGCAGTCATCAAAACTACTTGGTACTGGCTGAGGAATAGAGTAGTGATCAATGGAATAGATTAGGCATATAAGATTCACCAGTCAATGACTATAGTAATCTATTGTTTGATAAAGCCAAAGACCCCAGTTTTTGGGATAAGAACTCACTATTTGACAAAAACTGCTGGGAAAACTGGAATATAGTGTGGCAGAAACTGGGCATAGACCATTATCTAACACCATATACCAAAATCAAGTCTAAATGGGTACATGATCTGAGTATAAAGGTTAAAATTGTAAGCAGTCTCAGAAAGCAAGGAATAGTATACCTTTCAGATTTGTGGAGAGGGAAAGACTTTATGACCAAACAAAAATTAGAGAGCATTATAAAATGCAAAATGGATAATTTTGATTACATTAAATTGAAAAGCTTCTGTACAAACAAAGCCAATGTAACCAAGAATAAGAGGGAGGTGGGAAATTTGGGAGAGAATTTTTACAATGTCTCTGATAAAGGACTCATTTCTAAAATATACAGAGAATTGAGTCAAATCTATAAGAATGCAAGTCATTCCCCAATTGATATGGTCAAAGATATGAACAGGTAGTTTTCAGAGAAAGAAATTAAAGATATCTATAAGCATATGAAGAAATTCTATAAATCACTATTGATTAGAGAAATGCAAATCAAAACAACTCTGAGGTACCACATCTCACCAGTCAGATTAACTAAGATGACAAAACAGGAAAATGACAAATACTGGAGAGGATGTGGGCAAATTGGAACACTGATGCATTGCTGGTGGAGTTGTGAACTGATCCAACCTTTTTGGAGAGCAATCTGGAATTATGCCCAAAGGGCTATAAATAATTTCATACTCTTTGCCCCAGTGATACTGCTTCTAGGGCTATATCCCAAAGAGATCATTGAAGTGGGAGGAAGACCCATATGCACAAAAATATTTTTAACAGCTCTTTTTGTGGAGGCAAATATTTGGAAATTAAGGGAGTGCCCATCAGTTGGGGAATGGCTGAACAAGTTGTGGTATATGCATGTAATGGAATACTATCATGCAGATGGACTTCATATTTACCTGGAGAGGCATATACGAACTGATGCTAAGTGAGAAGAGTAGAACCAGGAGAAATTTGTACACAATTACAGACACAATGTATGTGTGATGACCAACTTTGATAGACTGGACTCTTCTCAGCAATGCAGTGATATAAGTCAATCCCAAAAAGACTCATGATGGAGAGAGATGTCTATATCCAGAGAAAGAAGTAGAAAGAAATGAGTTTAGATTCAGATTGAAGCAAACTACCTGAACTTTTTCTTTTTCTTGTTTGGTTTTATTTCCTCTTTACCCTTTCTCATTCCATCTGATACAGTCCTTCTTTATAACTTGAGTGATGTCTACTGTGAAAGTATTTGCAGATCCTATGCTTGTTTGTATGCCGCCATGGGGTGGGGGAGGGGGACAGAATTTGAAACTCAAGGAATTGTGGAATTGAATCTTGTAAACTAGAAGTGAACAAGCAAATTAATAAAAAAAAGAAAAGTTACATAGGAAGGAAAAAATTAAAAACAAATAAATTAATAATTTAAAAATAGCTTGCATGATTTCTCATGTATAATTAGTATCATATTACTTGTCTTCTAAGTGCTTTGGGGGAAGGATGAGAGAGAAAGAGAGAATTTGGAACTCAAAATTTTAAAAAAGAATGTTAAACAAAAGAAAACATAAAGCTAAATACAATGTTAAGAAGAAATACTAACTGCAAATAAAATTTTTCAGCAATCAGAAATTTCAGTTTTATGGGATTTTAGAAGATCCATAGATTTAGGCAAAATTACTACTCTCAGGGGCTTGTGATTTCAACAATTTGATCACTATCAATATAGATTATAGCTCACTCAAGTGTCTCATTCTGGGATGGCCAGGTAGCACAGCGAGTAAGAGCACTGGCCCCAGTGTCTGGATGACTTGGAGATCGAATCCAGGCTCAGATACTTAGCACCCACCCAGAAATACCTGGCCGTGTAACCTTGCTCAAGTTACTTAACCCTGATTCCTTAAAAAAAAAGGTGTCTGATTCTGTGTAATTTTTTAATCCCTGTTTTACCTCCTGATGCCTTTTCAGGTATATACTAACAAAAGAGAGGGATTTCATAGTCTCCATATTTATTGGTCAACTGTGGACTTGAATATATGTGGTCACCTGGGGAAAATTGTCTGTCAGTCATGTTCAGTTTTTTTATCTCTTCAGCATCATAGATATACATACCTCACAAAGATTTTATGAAGTCAAGTAAGTAGTCATGTTAGTTGCTAGTTGGGCAGGTATTCATAGTTGCATTGATGGGGGCAGTGTTAGTGTGATGCATATTTTTTTTCACAATTTTGAAATATACCTCTTTAGCTATCTCGAAAATTAATTCCTTACAGTTTTTTAAATTGTATCTTCTCCAACTTGATCAACTTAGTAATCTCATTTAATACAATAGATATTATTTTCTAAATAGAGTAATTCCACTATCAATCTGAAATTAATATATCTACTATTAAAGAGCAGAAAAAAATTTATACAGTAAAAATAAGTGGAAAAAGGTGATCCATTATGTGTCTATTTGATGCAGTTACTAACTGCTTTCCAGAATAGATGGAACAATTCATAATGAAATCAAAAGTTTGCTGGTGTTCGTGTACAAGAAAATATAACCATCTCCTTTATCACTCACTTATTTAGTTTGGGGAAGGGTCCCTTGAGATAGAACTGGTATGAAGGAAGAGGAAGTTTGTACTGTGGAGGCAAATGATTTTCTTTAAGCAATCAGGGTTAAGTAACTTGCTCAAGGTTACACAGCAAGTTATTTTGTGTGGGTGTTAAGTATCTGATGCTGGAACTGATCCCCAGCACTCTTACTCACTGCGCTACCTGGCTGTCCCTGCAAAGGATTTTATATTTAGAACTTCTATTTTGCATTTCTTGATGAAAGATTTTTCGTTTTGGTTTGTTTTGAATTGAGGAGGGAGGGAGATATGGCTTCTGAGATCACTAATTGTGGACAAAGGTTGATGCTTCCAAAGGGTTGGCAAGAGGAATCTACTGTGACTGGGAAGTGATACACCATAGGACAAAACAAAGAAAAAGATGGGAGCAGGCAGATGGAAAGTGATCTAAAGGGAGATACTCACCTGCTTGCTTTCCTTTCTAAAAAAGTATTCTATATGCCAACTCTGAACATTTTCCCTGGCTGTTTCCTGTACTTGGAATACTATCCGTCTTCTTCTACACCTCCTAGCTACAGAAGCTTTTTTCAAATCCTAGCTGAAATCACATCTTTTTTGAGAAGTCTTTCCTGATCCTCCTTAAAATGCTTTCTCTCTCATATCATCTCCAATTTATCCTGTTTCTAGCTTGTTCTTATATAGTTTATTTTAAGTAATCTCCCCCTTTTAGATGGTGAGCTTCTTCAGAGCAGGAACTGTCTTTTTTTATTTGCTTTGTATCCATAGTCTGTAACACAGAGCATGGCACATAGTAGGCACTTAATACATGCATATTTACTGATATGTTTTGTTTTTTGTCCTTCATTCTCAGAGGACCATGACATCGAGAAGGTGATGCCATGGCTTTCATGTAAATTGGATTTAAGTGAGGGAGAGGTGTGAAAGGCTCCAGTCTCACTCTCTCATACAGTGTCATCTGGGTCCAGTGGCAAGATACAAATCAGGGTAACTGGAGATGGGTCCAATACAGTGGAAGACCTTGGCTTTTTAAAGCTAAGGTTTATTTTTTTCCTCCAACATCTCAGATTCAGTAAGGCAACATTCCATGATTAAGACTAGCCAAGAAATGAGGCCAAGAATGTCCTATTTTACCTACCGTGTTTCCCCGATAATAAGACCTATCCCGAAAATAAGCCCTCCCCTTACTGTGTAAGATTCCTCTAAAATAAGCCCTCCTCCAAAAATAAGCCCTATTGAGATTGCTACTGTAGTGAAGGTGATCCCCTACGCTACACGCTACATTACGGTACCCTCTGTATGCACTGTTCCCCCCCTCCCCCGTGAAACGCATGCCATGCTCCGAGCTGCATCCAATCAGAGCTGCAGCAGTGAGCGCGTCATCCTGTTCTTCCCCAGTGATTTGCTTATTGAATAAAGGTACATTTTTTGTTCACATTTACCTGTTTATTAAAATTGCTGTCAATGTTCATTAAAATAAGCCCTCCCCTGAAAATAAGCCCTCTGGTGTTTTTCTGTCAAAAAAAATAGTAAGACAGTGTCTTATTATCGGGGAAACATGGTAGTTTAAAAAAAAACAAGCTTGGAGGGGAAGACCCTCAGGATTTTCAGGCAAAACAGAAACAAATGCTATTCACTCTGAGCCATCAGGGCTCAAACAATGAGCAGTTGGGGCTTTGGTTGGGCTATATTGTTGACCAATCAGTGAGAGAATGATTGGGTTTAAGGCTTGGTCCTTAAGAAAGAAATCTAGCTGTAAACCCCAAGTTATCATACAATACCTTGACTAAGTAAAACAGGAAGGGGCAGTCCTGGTGGATAGACACAGAGAAGACTGCTATAGTCATGAATGGCCTCAGGCACCCAAAATGTATAAAGCAGCTTGATATCTTAACTAGGTTAAGCAGGACCATATATTGGAGTCAGGGAGTCAGAAACTTGACACTGACCTACAGGTCAAGGTTTAAGACTCAGGAAGATGAGGGAAGGGAAATAACTGGAAAATTAATGGATAGATATCATTTAAACTCCCTGATATTGGAAAGGGGCCTTTTGGACACTACTACTCATCTTACTTTTGGGAAATTTAGTTTACTGGAGTTTTTGTTTCTTCACTGGGTTGGTAAGGTTATGGAATTCCATGTAATTCAATTACAGGATATTCTCACACTTAATAAAATCTCATGTCAAATCTTTCATTTTACTTTTACTTTATACTGTTTTCTTCTTTCCTCGCTTTCCTCTTTTCTTATTCCCTCCCTCTCTCTTCTTTCCTAGCCCCATTCCTGCCATAATGAAGGTGGGGGCCCCACGTGCATAGTGAGACAAACCTGTGGTGAGGAGATTGCTGTTTCATGTGGCCCAAAGAGAGGCAGCATAGACGTCTATAGGTTCTTCTCTCCCCCTCCCCGCCCCCAGTTGTTCTCCAATGAAAACTTATTCTTGCCAGGAGGCAAAGTGGAATTGAGGCTGGAGGCTGCCACTTTGTTTTCCTCAGAGAGAGAAGGGGTACCAGATTAGAATTCTATTTGCCTGCTACCTTAAATTTTATTACTATTGGAGATATGACTGAGTTCCATCTGAGCTCTGATTCCTTTGTAATTTGGGGATAAAAGAGGCCCCAAGGCTTTATATCTAAGGTTTGATATCTTTCCCACCTAATGCCAGTTCCACAATGAACATATAGAGAATAAGAAAGAAACCCATTTTTAATGTCAATCAGACCAGAACTGACCTCTAACCTGGAAATGGCTGGAGCTGAACAGAACAGACCAGAGGCAGGTGTGTCAAGGCTTAAACAGAAGTTTATTTAATTTCAGAGTGAGGAAAATGCTTGTAAGTGGAAGCACCCCCTTTCCTCCAAGAAGTAGGTTTTAACCTCCTAGGGCTGGGGCCCCTTATATACATGAAAGGGGCTGGACCATAACACAATCATTCTTAGGTATTGAGTAACACTTCCCATGGTTGGCATTTCTTGGGACAATACAGGCATTCTTGAGTCCTGTGGTAACGATCTCTAAATTCTATAAGTGTCCTGGAGCCTTGTAATCATTCAACAGGGTACAGAATCAGAGTTAGCATAGCAGGAACAGGATTGCAGTACCTGGTTCAGTTCACATGGTAGTTATATAAGCACAGGTTTCAGGAAGTGCGATAGATGGCTTTAGGCTGTGGCATGTTGGCTGCTTCTGGCTCCAGGTCCCTGGGAAATAGGGGGAGCATTACAAATCTAAACAGTTATTTATTAATATAAAAATCATAAATCCCTCAGTGAACACCTGGTTTTGGTCAAAGTTGTACACTTTGAAAGAGGGTGAGATTATCAAATTGCAGTGGATTGTTATTATGCCAAGTTCAGGACCCTGCCTTCTTACTGGGCCTAAGCTCTGGGAAACATGGTATCTCCAAACATACTGATGATCCAAATCACAGAAAAACAGACATCAGAGAAGATATACATAGGATAATATATACCAGACAATACAGAAGTTAAATAGTATTCCCACTGGAGGCAAGGTAACTTAGTGTAACCAAGGGGGAGAGAGTCCTGAATCTCATCCAAGGGGAAATTCCCTCAAGTTTCTAAGCAGCAACCTGGAAATAGGGATGACAGAGATGTACCACACCTTTGATATCTTCCTAGACCTAAAGTATTTCTTCAGAAATCAGAAGTGGGTTTGGCCTCTTCTGTCTTCTCTCTTGAATCTGGAAATCTACTTGATGCTCAAAGGAAACTTGAAGCATGACCGGTCCCCACAATGTGTGACTCCCACTTGAAGAGTATGAAAAGAAGGACTGGGATTTAGAGAGTCCCAAACGAATCTGATTGAGAACAGAAGCTCTCACATCTCCCCACTTTCACCCTACCCCTCAAGGGCAGGGCATTCATTTCTACCAATAAAAAAAAGAGTCACATACCACATGGATTTAGGAAAAGGATAACCCTTCCTTCTTCTATTTCATTTGCTGCTATTCACAATTTTCCACCATTTGTTCATAATAATTTTCAAATGGGTTTATACAAATAATTACTATTGCCTTTGGTTTTCAGGAAAATGGTATTTTTAGCTAGGGCATTTTCTGTGTCCTTCTGCATCATACTTATTATGGCAAATGCTTTTATATGGTTTACATTTTTCTAATAAATTATGATAATGAAAATAAATGTCTTTACTTATATTTCCAATTCTTCAAAGTTGACAGTTTGTTTAAATAGGGCAAATTGGAAATATTACATTGCACATAATTATTGCTGACTATTCCTACATCTATTTCTGATTTGATGATAATTTTATCCTTTCATTTAATGTATTGATGGCCTTACTATAAAAAAGACATCTGATTAAATTATGGCTCTCACCTCAACAAATAGTCATATCCTGCCTGTATATATGTTACTTTTCTTTCTTCTTGGATATGCGACTTGGTGACTATTCTTTCTAGATATATCAACCTCTTTTCCCACAGAGCTAAGATAGACCTCAAAGAATCTTAATAAGGTAGAGTACTGGGTCCAGTCAGTCAACAATCATTTCTTAAGTGACTACTATTTGCTAAGTGCTATATTTCACATTAGGGTGCAAAGAAAGGCAAAGTGCAGTCTGTTTTGCAAAGGACCTCACAATTTAATTACTCAGTAGGAAGTAAAATATGGACAGGGAAGATCTTAAATTCCCATTCAAATGATATATTTTTGATTAAAGCAAGATTGTTAACCCATTTTGAGTTGCTTTCCTTTAGAAAGCACATCTAAGAACCTGTGTTGGCAGCCACCCTGGGCATGCTAGGGTGCTTGGCACTACAAAATGGCTTCATGAACAGGATCTGCAGACTAAAAGGAAAATATGGCAGCTGGGATAATTGTTTGTTTCCCAGTTGTGGTTTCTGTGACTCTGTGGAGCCATGGAGCAGGAGAGAAGAATGACCTGCATGCTCACTTCGCAGAGCTGAGAGCAGGAATGATGAGCTGCCTGCATTGGGACTGGAGCAGGAGCCACGAGTGGCTGCCTCCTGTGAGGAGAAGGAACCCAGGAGTTTGGAATTCAGCCACAGGACAAGATAAGGACTGTGCAGTAAGGCAGGAGCACTGAATGTGTTTTCTTGCTGCATCCCACAGTTTGGGACCCAGGGGGAGGATGGACTTGTGTCTATGGTGGGTCGGGTGAAGTGCAATGGATCCCCAAGGACCCCACCCTGTTGCTAAGCCTGAAAGGGCAGTGTTGGGGGCCCTTCCCCCAAGAGAACTTTATTTAGACATTTTTGTTTTGAACTGAGGGGATTATAATGCAATGTAGTTTGTGTTTTTTAAGGCCTTGATTGAGTTGTTATCTTGTAAATGTGATATCTCTTTTTGGTGAGAATTACATTGTACTTAAGAGATGTTAATGCTTATTCAAATGTAAGTTACCTATATAATGGGCATGTAAGATCTTGGGGCCAAATATCATGAGAATGGGAATTCAAGGTCTTCCCTGTCCATAGGCCCTTTGATAGGCTTAAGGGACTATGAGAAAGCTCCTTGATTTGAAAATATACTCTGCCCCTTAACAGGATGAATGTGGTCACATGGAGCCTGTGGCAGGAGGCTTGGTTTTCAGGAATGCCCACACCTTGGTGCTGTGTGATTTGGCAGTTGGTCAAGAGGGTTTTGACATTCTCTGAGCCAGAAGAAGGCTATATAAATCCTGATGTGAGGCTTTGTTTTGGGGTTCACTTTGAGAAGTGTTGTGTGATTTGACCAGATGAGACTCTGGACAGCCATCGAGCCCCCAGCTTTAAAAACCCAAATGTTGGTGCTTCCTTTTCTGGTAACTGTGACTAGGTATGAATGTAATGGTCAGACAGTTGGAAGCCTGTATTCTTGATCCACTTGTAATTTCTGCTTGTAACTTGTTTGTATTCTCTGAAGTTCGGGGTGCTGACTTTTTCCCATGAGCTAGGTAAATGACATATGTCAAAGGGTTTGGAATATGATATTCTGGAAGTCAAAGGAGCTAGGATTAAAACCAAGAATCATCTATCCAGCAAAACTGAGTATCATGTTTCAGGGGAAAATATGGTCATTCAATGAAATAGAGGATTTTCAAGCATTCTTGATAAAAAAAGAAAAAAAAAACCAGAGTTGAATAGAAAATCTGACATTCAGATACAAGAAGCAAGAGAAGCATAAGAAGGTAAATAGGGAAAAAAATAAACATAAGGAATTTATTAAAATTGAACTATTTATATTCCTACATGGAAAAAACAATAATTGTAACTCATGAGGCTTTTCTCAGTATGATGATAGTTGATGGGAACAGATATGTATACATACGCATATATATGTTTATATAGGAGGATATATGTGTGTATAAATATGTATGTGAGTGTGTGTGTATATATATTCTATATATGTGTACATATATACATATACAGAAGGCACAGGATCAGTTGAATAGGAAGGAATGATATCTAAAAATACAATTAAGTGGTGAGAGAGGGATATAATGAGAGGAGATAGGAAGAAACAGAATAGGGTAAATTATCTCATGTAAAAGAGGCAAGGAAAAACTGTTAAAATGGAGGGGAAGAACAGAAAGCCAAAAGGGAATTGGTTAACCTTAGTCTCATTGAATTTGGCTTAAGGAGGGGATAACATACACACTAAATTGGATATCTAACCCTACAGGAAAGTAGGAAGAAAAGGGATAAGAGGGAGAATGATAGAAGGGAGGGCAGATTAGGGGGGAAGGTAGTTAGAAGAACACCCTTTTCTAAAGTGACAGGGTCAAAGTAGAAAATAGAGTAAGTGGGGGGTGGGATAGGATGGAGGGTGATATAGTCAGTCTTTCATAATATATCTGCTATAGAAATGTTTTGTGTAACTACACATGTACAACCTATATTGAATTACTGATCTTCCCAGTAGGGGTGGGTGATGAGGGAAAAAGGGAAAGAATCTGGAAATCAAATTGTAAAATCATATGCTAAAAATAAATTTTTATTATTATTTTATATGCAACTGGAATATAAGATATACAGGCACTGGGGTATAGAAATCCATTTTTTCCCTACTAGAAAGTCAGAGGTGGAAAATGGAGGATATAAGAGAGAGAAGATTTGGGGAAGGGGTATTCAGTAGGATCACTATTTTGGGGTGGTTGGTAGGGGAAAGATGGGGAGAAAATTTGTAACTGAAAACCTTAACTCAATGAATGTTGAAAACTAAAAATCAACCCAAAAATACCGAAAAAAAGATTAGTTTGGAATAATAGTCCTAAGGCTTTCAAAATCATTTCTAGCACACTGCTCCTCAATTTCCTTTAGACTGAATTTGATTGCCATATGTCAAGAAAGATATTAATATTCTGGAGAGCATCCAGAAGAACACAGACACTGTATCACTTTTGCATATCTGTGTATCAGCAATGCCATATTCACAATGCCTATGGAAATTACAGATAAGCTGATATAATTATCCATCACAAAATACATCATGCTTGCCATATGGGGGAATAAGCTAGAAAATTTATTAAGATACCAAAAGACTGAGTCCCAAAACCAGAAAGTGAAAGCCATCAGAGTAGTTATGAAATTGGCACAGGTAGATAAAGTAGAAAGCACCCACATTCTCAAGCCTTTAAAACAGAACAGACTACCTCAGGCAAAGGTCCTCCTCTCCCCATGCACAGCAACCACCCAGCATCCCGGAAGCATGCTCCCAGCAGCTCCGGCCCCTGGCAGTCCTCAGCAGGAGTCCTTAGCAGAAATTCTGGCTGACTCAAAAAGGGCTTCGCGCTGCCGCTGCCTCTGCTGCTACTGCTGCTGCCGCCGTCGCCACCCCTGCTAGCCACCGCAGGAACTCTAGCTTGGCTTCCGCTTCCTCTTGCTCCGCCCCTTCCTGCTACATCAGCAAGCCCAATGGGGCATGGAAGATCTTTAAATCCCATAACCCTTATAATATATCCTCAGAGATTAACAGAATATTAGGAACAAGGCAAGTGCTTCAAAAATGTTTTCAAATCTATTTCTTTTTTGTTTGTTTGTAATTTTACCATACTGGCATTGTTGAGAAGCAGACTTGAAAACCTAAATTCAGAAAAATTGCCAGCATCAAACAGTGTTTCAGCTCTACTCACAGCCCCTGCATGACACATGAACAGACACAGCTTATTCATGCTACTGTCCTTCCACAATCAGCCTCAGGTCTAGACACCCTGTAGATGTCTACCAGGGATTTCCAAAGTACATCTCATATTCCTTGAAGCACTGTTATATACTAATGCAATATAGCAAATAATTCTTTCCAGAAAGTTGAGTGGATTACAAAAAAGCAAATTCTTTATAGAAGCTGGATTTTTTAAATTGCCAAGGGCTTATATTATACACATAAATTTAATAAAACTGAAATAATATGATGATTTTCCTCACTCAACATTTGGCTATGATAACAAAGTAAAATGATAATTCCTAACTCTTTAAATTATTCCTCAGTCTTACTGTCTTTGGAGAACTCATAATACTAAGGAAAGAATAAGGCAATTGACTTTTAAGATCTAAGTTTCAGTTGAGATATAGTTGCTACCCATTTGGGTATCCTTGAGAAAGTCACTTACCCTCTTTAAAGACTTAATTTCTTTTATCTTTAAACTATCTTAGACTATATCATCTTTCATGTCCCTTCCAGTATGATATTCTGTAATTCTATGAACTCACAGCACTTTATATTTCTGTTATATACTATTAGTTTAGCTATATTCCATTTGATACAGGTTATCTCCAAGATCCTCCCAGCAATAATATTTTATGATTCTATGCATTAAAGAAAATACCCTGTCATTTACTATACCATATTGAGAAAGATCATTTACACAACAGAAGAATGCAATAAAGGATTTAAATATTTTTCTTAAAAATGAAAAAGAAATCAGTTGCAATGTTGAAAGAATTTTATGGCATAGCATGATATACTAAGATCAATGGACAAGGAGAAAGTAGTGGGTCTTTTGTACTTAAACGGCACATTGTAGATATATGGATAAAATATCATTTTACCTCTCTGAATATCACTTGTAAAATATCAATGTAATTACCCTGTCAGACTATACTCCAAGTATCTTGAGTTTAGATTTTTTTTGTTTTTGTCTAGACCAGTTATTTCAAAAGGGTAAAACAAACTCAGTATATCACCTCCCTCTACCTATATTGATAAGCAAATTGTCTGTAGCTTAGATTTTCAGAGAAAAACCTGAGACAATGAAAGTCTAACTGATTTTTCCACTGTCACAAAGAAAGCTTACGTCATATGGAGTAATTTCTTTTTCCAAAGGCAGCCCTTTATCCATTGAACTATAGAGAATCTGCAGCAATTATTATAAAGATCACCACATATGTGGAAGTGTTATAAAAATGTAAGGTATTGTTCCTTTCATGTGTAGACACTTTATATGCTCAATTCAGGTATCCACTTTGAGACAATTCTACATATGTGGGATGAAACTGTCCCTCAGAGAAATGTGCAAAAAGAACTTGTTTGAAAACAGTTCAAAATTATAAGTACCACTTTGATTTGAGGATAGCTAGAAGGTATTATTTTGACCAGCAATTCATTTCCATAAAACTGTTTTAGAGATTTTCAAAAATATAGCTGAGAAACCATAAATAACAGAACTATTTGAAGATGATAGGAAAATTGAATATTGTTTATATTAAACTTTATAGAATTATAGATATTGTTTTGAATTTGAATAAGAGATGGGTCAGTACTCAACAGAAAGGCACAATCTGAGGAATTAGAGGCTATGGTAGAAGAGAGAAATTGAGAAGTTAGGTACCAGAGAGATGAAAAATTATAGCAACTGCCTGAAGAGACATTATGGTAGAGAAGAAAGAAGCAGAGAGTAGAATTAGGACAAGACTTTCATACAAGCCAAATCAATTCATATTTAATGCAGCATGTTCAGAGATAACTTAAAGATGACAGCTATCAAAGAAGAAAATGACCAAAAAATTAGGATGCCAGCATAGGAAATAATTCTGGAAAGCTGCACAGAGCTTCTGAATATAGAAAATAAAAGAATCCATGGATCACCTTGGTAGGCGGTTGAAAGCACCAATGTTTTACCCTTCAAGTAACATAGTAACTAAATTAAATGACAAATTCTACAATCAGTAAGAAGAAAGAGATTCAAATATAAAAGGAAATAAATTTAAATAACAAGATTATTTTGAACTCATTACAGACTTCAGAATAGAATGAAATAGTATATTCTAAAAAGCAAAGGAGCTCAAGCTGTTGATCCAAAATTTATAACTTATAACTTGCAAATCTGAGATTAATTATAAATGAAAAAATGCATGTTTTCCAAAGGAATGAAATTTTCATGTACTCCTGAAAAAGTGAGTAGAAATGTATTTGCTGGGGAGGCTAAATAGCATAGTGAATAGAGCACCAGCCCTGGACTCAGGAGGACCTGAGTTCAAATCCAGGCTCAAACACTTAACACAAAACTAGCCGTGTGACCATTGGCAAGTCACTTAACCCCAATTGGCCTACCTTTCCCTCTCCAAAAAGGAAAAAAAAAGACATATATTTGTAGACATTCCAGATAAATTATACATAAGAAAGTTAAGTGTAGTTACCAAGCAAAAAATTAATAGTAAAGTAAATTTCTCACATTTGGTGGTTATTTTTTAAGAGACTGAGGGACAGAATGAAAAAAAGATGGACTTGTAGAGGAATTAAGCATCTCACAAGAGATTTATCAATAACAAGGGTTTACATGATGTAAATTAAATTTAAATAAATAGAAGTGAAGATGGAGAGACAGAACTATGCCAAAACAAACCTACAAGTAAATCAATGTATATTTTATGACAGAATTGGAAAATTCAAAGGAAACAAAATCAGGATAGGGAAGCTAGAGAACTGAGGAGAAAGAGTTATAGACCGTTACCAAATCTATGGGTGAAATGTGAAGGAATGATAACTCCTATACTCTTTCAGGAAGAAGAGAGGATACATGAGAATGGGAGAAATGGAAGATATGAAGAGATTGCATATGGGGAAAAAATGGCACAACATGTAGTATAAGAAAAAGTAATCATAAAGACAAAATGCTGACTTAAAAGAAGAAGAGGGGGTCAGTGCAGAGGCTCAGAAGACAACAGGGGTCAAAAAAGAGGCCCAGACACTGGGGCATGCAGAGGCAAAGACTATGCCTGATCAATGTAGTGGCAAGTTAACTTACCAACCTTAAGGGCCATTGCCAGGCCTATCCCTGCAGGGCTGGGACTGGACAGAACTGGGTAAAAGTCAAATTCAGGGCCCCTGGCACTGGAAACAGCTACTCCTGGGACTACCAGCCCACAGCCTGGAAATTTAAAAAGCCCCTATCTGGAAATCCAGGGACCTGGATGGTAGAATGAACCCTGACTACTCCCATTCCCACCACCCCCCAAACATAATAATTATTGCCTCAGGGCAAAACCTTAAATAGTAAAGGCTTGGGAAGCCTAGAGGAAGGGCATGGCTAGGGCTGTACCTCAAAATGGGTAGAAAGCAGACTGCAAAGACAAAGTCTCTGGAGTCCTACTACTGTGAGAGGTAGGAACCAAATTCAGAGGAAGACAGTGTTGACTCCACACCCACAGCTGAGGCCTCAACAGAGAACTGGTCTCAAGCACAGAAAACGTTCTTACATGAGCTCAAAAGGAACTTTGAAGGCCAAGATGGTGGAGTAGAAGCACGAGCCTCCCGCGGCTCCGGCTTCCACCCTCCCCAATCTATGTAAAAAGGGGACTCTAAACAAACTTTGGAGCTGCAGAACCCACAAAATGACACAGAGAAGCTAACCTCCTGCTGAGGACAGCCCGGCAGGCCTGCAGGAATCGGCCAGCGCAACGCTCTGGGATCCAAGCCCAGCACCACACCGAGGCTTTAGCCCCAGGGCGGGCCTGATCAGCTGCCAGCCAGAGGGACTCCAGATCAGCAGCAGCTGTGGCCGTTTCCAGATTTATCAACACATACATGCTAAGGACAAGGTGAGAGGCCAGTGCAGTCTGGACTTTGGGACCAGTAAGTGGGAGTGCGTGGCTTTTACCCCTGGAGCGAGAAACCGCTGAGACACCAGCACAGCCTGCCAGCGCTACGTGGCGGCTTCAGCTCCTGGCCTGCAGAGTGTAGGGGGACCAAGCACCAGTCTGAGGGGTAATCGCTCTTGCTTTAACCTGCTTGGATCTGGATTGCAGTCTAGGGTGGAGGTCCTGGGGTGTGTGTCCAGCTTGCCATAGCGTGTGGAGACCTCAGAGAGGGTACCCATCTAATACATCTGGCAGCTGAGAAAACCCCAGCATTTGGGACGAAAACTCCCCTGTCTGGTGGCAGAGTCCTACTGTGGCAAAAAGCTCAAAAGCCAAATAATTGAGTGGCAAAATGAGCAGGCAAAGAAAACAAAGCAGACAGAAGATTCGAACATTACACTCCTATTTTGGGGACAAGAAGGAGCAAGGCATGGAACAGAAGGAAAACAGTGAAGTCAGAACTCCTGCACCAAAAGCTTCAAAGGAAATTACAAGCTGGTTACAGGCCATAGAGGACCTTAAGAAGCAGATAAGAGAAGTGGAGGAAAAATTGGGAAGAGAAATGAGAACAATGCAAGAAAATTATGAAATGAGAGTCAACAGCCTGACTGAAGAAAATAATAGCTTAAAAAACAGACTGACTCAAATGGCAAAGGAGGCTCAAAAAGGCAATGAGGAGAAGAATGCCTTAAAAAGTCGAATTTGCCAGATGGAAAAAGAATCTCAAAAGCTCACTGAGGAGAATCATTGCTTCAGAATTAGATTGGAGCAAATGGAAGCTAATGACTTTATGAGAAATCAAGATGCTGTTAAACAGATCCAAACAAATGAAAGAATAGAAGGCAATGTGAAATATCTAATGGGAAAAACCACTGACCTGGAAAATAGATCCAGGAGAGATAATTTAAAAATTATTGGACTGCCTGAGAGCCATGACCAAAGTAAGAGCCTGGAAAGCATCCTCCAGGAAGTTCTCAAAGAAAACTGCCCTGATGTTTTAGAACGAGAGGGCAAAATAGAGGTTGAAAGAATCCACCGATCACCTCCTGAAAAAGATCCCAAAAAGAAAACTCCTAGGAATATTATAGCCAGGTTCTGGAATTCCCAGATTAAGGAGAGAATATTACAAGCAGCCAGGAAGAAACAATTTGAATATTGTGGAAACACAATCAGGATAACCCAGGATCTGGCAGCTTCTACACTGAGGGATCGAAGGGCCTGGAATGTGATATTCCGGAGGTCAAGGGAGCTGGGATTAAAACCAAGAGTCACCTACCCAGCAAAACTGAGTATCATGTTTCAGGGGAAAATATGGTCATTCAGTGGAATAGAGGACTTTCAAGCGTTCTTGCTGAAAAAACCAGAGTTGAATAGAAAATGTGACATTCAGATACAAGAAGCAAGAGAAGCATGAGAAGGTAAACAGGGAAAAGAAATCATAAGGAACTTATCAAAGTTGAACTATTTTTTTTTAAAGCAATTGGGGTTGAGTGGCTTGCTCGGGGTTGCACGGCCAGTTGTTGTTTCTGGGTGTGGTGCTGAGTGTCTGGGCCCGGATTTGATCTGGGTCATCCCGGTACTGGGGCCGGTGCTCTTGCTTGCTGAGCCACCTGGCCAAAGTTGAACTATTAACATTCCTACATGGAAAAACAATAATTGTAACTTATGAAACTCTTCTCAGTAGTTGAAGGGATTAGAAATGTATATATATATATGTCTTTATATGAGAGTATGCGGGCATATGAATACATATGTGAATGTGTGTATATACGTTTATAGGTATACATAGATAGAGGGCATGGGACCAATTTAACAGGAAGGGATGATACTTAAAAGGTGAAATTAAGAGGTGAGAGGAATATAATGAGAGGAGATGGGGAGAGACAGAGTGGGGCAAACTATCTCATACAGAAGAGGCAAGGGAAAATGGTTACAATGGAGGGGAAGAAAAGGAAGGCAAAAGGGAATGGGTCAACCTTATTCCTATTGAATCTGGCTTGAGGAGGGAGGGAAATACACACTAAATAGGGGATCTCACCCTCCAGGAGAATAGGGGGGAAGGGGATGTGAGGGGGGATGATGGAAGGGAGGGCAGGCTGGGGGGGAGGGAAGTTGGAAGCACCCACTTGTGAAAAGGGACAGAATCAAAGTAGAGAATAGAACAAGTGGGAGGTGGGATAGGAGGGAGGGAAATATAGTCAGTCTTTTACAATACATCTACTATGTTATTGTTTTGCATTAGCTGCACATGTACAACCTATACTGAACTGCTTGTCTCCCCAGTGGGGATGGGTGGCAGGGGGGGGGAAGGGAATGAATCTGGAATTGAAAGTTTTAAAATCAAATATTCAAATATAAAAAAGGAACTTTGAAAACCAAATTAGAGATATAGAAGATAAAGTGAATAATTCTTTTAAAATGAAAATTGCAAAATTAGAAAAACATTACTATTAAGAAAACAGCTTCTTAAAAAGAAAAATGTGTGATATGGAAAAGGAGCTCCCAAAACTAACTGAGGAAAATAATTTGCTAAAAACTAGAATCAACCAAATTGAAGCAAATAACTCTATGAGGAACCAAAAATTAGTCAAACAAAACATCAAGAATGAAAAATTAGAAAAAGATGTAAAATATCTCAATGGAAAAATAACTGACCTGGAAAGCAGATCCAGGAGAGATAATCTGAGAATCATAGGCCTACTGGAAAATCATGGTGAAAAAAATGACCCTGAACAACATCTTCCAAGAGCTCATCGAGGAAAAATGCCCTGAAATACTAGAACCAGAGGCTAAAATAGAAATTGAGAGAATCCACCAGAAACCTCCTGAAAGAGATCCCAAATTGAAAAGTTCTTGAAATGTTGTGGCCAAACTCCAGAAGTACCAGGTAAAGAAGGGGCCAGAAAGAAACAGTTCAATTATCAAGGAATCACAGTGAGGATCAAACAGGATCTGGCAGCCTCTACACTGAAAGATCAGAGGAGGTGGAATACAATTTTTCACAAGCCAAAAGAGCTCAGGTTACAACCAAGGATCACCTACCCAGCGATACTAAACATATTCTTCCAGGCAACAAAATGGTCATTCAATGCTATAACAGATTTGCAGACCTTTCTGAAGAAAAATCCAGAGCTCAATGGAAAATTCAACCTCCAATTATGAGACACAAGAGAGATACAGAAAGGTAAACAAGGAAAACACACACACACACCATTATTTAATAAGAGCAAACTGTTTATAGACAAGTGGAGGGTATGAGTATAAATTACACAAAATGATGATAAATACAAAAACCTTATTAAGGGCTACAAAGGGACTGCAATGGAAGAAGAGGAAAGAATGAAGTGGAAAAGGGTAAATTATGCCACACAAAGGGGTATAAAAACAGTATAGCAGAGATGATTAAAAAAAAACACTTATTAAGGGCTACATATGGACTGCAATAGATTTTTTTCCTGGCAAATTCATTGTTGATTCATTCAATTTCTTTTTCTGAGATGGGGTTATTTAAGTATTTTACTTCCTCTTCTTTTAATCTGGGGAATTTATATTTTTGTAAATATTCATCCATTTCATTAAGGTTGTCAAATTTAGGGGCATACAATTGGGCAAAATAATTCCTAATTATTGTTTTAATTTCCTCTTCAATGGTGTTGAATTCATTCTTTTCATTTTTGATATGGGTAACTTGTTTTTCTTCTTTCTTTTTTAAATCAACCAAAGTTTTATAGTATTTATTGTATATTATATAATATGTGTTGTATATTAGATAATATAAATATTGTATATTTATTATATATTTATATCAGTTTTATTGTTTTTTCCACAAAACAAGATCTTAGTTTTATTTATTAATTCAAGAATTTTCTTAATTTCAATTTTATAGATCTCTCTTTGGTTTTCAGTGTTTACAATTTAGGTATTTAATTGAGGATGTTTAATTTGTTCTTTTTCTATCTTTTTCACTTGAATGCACATTTCATTGATCTCTTTCTCTATTTTATTCATGTAAGTATTCAGAGATGTAAAACTTTCCCTAAGAAAGACTTTTACTGTTCATCATATATTTTTCAGTATGTTGTCTCTTTTTTGTCATTCTCTTGGATGAGGTCATTTATTATTTCTATTATATTTTGTTACACTTAGTCATTTTTAGGAGTAGCTTATTTAGTTTCAGACTTATTTTTAGTCTATTTTTCCATGCCTTTTTTTTACATATAATTTTTATTGCATCAAGATCTGAAAAGGATGCATTTAATATCTCTGCCTTTCTACAGCGAATCGTGAGGTTTTTATGCCCTAGTACATGGCCAATTTTTGAGAATGTCCCTTGTACTGCTGAGTAAAAAGGTATATTCCTTTCTATCCCCATTAAATTTTCTCCAGAGATTTACTATATCTACCTTTTCTAAAATTCTATTCACCTCTTTAGCTTCTTTCTTCTTCATTTTGAAGTTTGATTTATGAAGTTCAGAGAAAGAGAGGTTGAGGTCCTGCACTGGTGTAGTTTTGCTGTTTATTTTTTCCTGTAACTTCCTTAACTTCTCTTCCAGGAATTTGCATACTATACCCCTTAGTGCATATAAGTTTAGTAATGATATTACTTCATTGTATATGGTGCCTTTTAGCAGGATATAGTTTACTTCCTTATATATTTTTTTTTGCTTTTGCTTTGTCTGAGATTAGGATTGCTACCCATGTTTTTGTTTTTTTGTTTTTTTACTTTAGCTGAAGCATAATATATTCTACTCCAGCCTTTCTCTTTTGCCGTATATGTATCACTGTTTCAAATGTGTTTTTTGTAAACAGCATATTGTAGGATTATGGTTTTTAATCCATTCTGCTATCCACTTCTGTTTTATGGGAGAGTTCATCCATTGACATTCACAATTATCATTCCAGTTTGTGTCTTTCTCTCCATCCTATTTCCCCTCCATTTATATTTTTATTTCTCCTTTCTCCCTTTCCCTCCTCAAAATATTTTTGCTTTTGACCATCACCTCCCTAACATTCCCCTTCCCTTTATCTACCCCTTTCCCTTACTACTTCTTCCCTTCCTTATACCACCCCCCTTTCTATTTTCCCCTCCCACTGCCTGTAAGGGCACATTAGATTTCTAGATTTAAGAATGTATGTGATGAGGTATGGGCTCTGGGAGCCCCCTCCAGCTCTCCTTAAGTCCTTGAGGTACAGGTTCTGGGAACACTCCTTGATCTCTGATTAAATTGTCTCATTTTATGAGTCATTTGCATGAGGCCATAAGCCTTACATTGTGCCTGCGCCCAAACCTCTGTTAGAGACTTCCCACCCTCAAGCCTATCAAAATATCAATTTGCCCTTGAACTGGCCTAGCCTACCATTGTCTGTAGTCTCTAGGTGACCTTTGGTAACCTCCCACCCTTAATCACTCAGTGATCTCATCTTACTTCTCCTGAAGACCCTCCCCAAATCCTCCTCTAGTCTACCCCTAGATTCCTCCCACAACCTTCTGTATATAAGACCCCATCTTATCTCCATGTTTGTGAGGGCTCCATAGAGTGACCTAGCACAGCCTTACTCTGTGTCCAGTACAAGCAAACTTTTAATAAACTTTACTTTTCTTTGGCTGAGAGAAGACTTGAGTCAAATTCATTTGGCAGGACCCTACCTGTTGGTGGTATATTGGCATCTCCAGAGCAATCCTAACCCTCTTTATGGGTAACCTCTTCAGTACATTATTCTAGAATCAAGGCTGATAAGAGTAAATCTCAAACAATGGTCTTTGCTCTTCTTTCCCTCTACTCTAATAAGTTTTTGTGTCTCTTCGTGTTAAATTCCTATACATAACTGAGTATGTTATTCCCTCCTTGTATCAAAACCAATGAGAGTAAACCTCATACAATGCTCATCTCCCACCCCTTTTTCCCCTCTACAATAATAGTACTATAATATAATCCTCTTCATGTAACTTAATTTATGCTTTTCTTCCTCCTCCTTTCTTCTTCTTCCTTTACAACCCGTTTATACCCCTTAAGTTTTTATCATCACATCAGTTAATTTATACCCACACCCTCTATCTATGTATATCCCTTTTATATGTTATACAATTCTCAAGATTAGCAGGTATTGTCCTCCCAAATGGGATGTAAACACTTTGCTCTTGATGAAGTATGGGCTCTAGGAGCCCCCTTGAGCTCTCCTTGAAACTTTGAGGTACAGGCTCTGGGAACTTCCCTTGAACTCTGATTAAATAGTATGAGGCATTTGCTTAAAGCCATGAGCCTTACATTGTGGCTGGGCACAAACCTCTTTAACTAGACTTCCCATCCTTGAGCCTATCAAAATATCAATCCACCCTTGAACTGGGCTAGCCCACCATTTTCTGTAGTCTCCAGGTAGCCTCCAGCAACTTCCCACCCTTAATAACTCATTGAACCTCCCCAAACTCCTTCTCTAGACCACCCCTGGATTCCTTCCATAACCTTCTGTATATAAGACCCCATCTTGTCTGCATGTGTGTGAGAGTGCCATAGAATGACCTAGCATAGATTTACTCTGTGTCTAATACAAGCAAACTTTTAATAAACTTTTCTTTGAGAAGACTTGAGTTGAATTCATTCGGCAAGATCCAGCATGTTCGTATTTTGGTATACATGTTGTGTGTGTATGTGTGTATACACCTTGGTATTTGGTATATATCCAGAGTAACCCTAACCCTTTTTATGGGTAACCTCTTCATCACTCTTATTGAATAATTAGTTTTCTTTACTTTTTTTGTGTGTGTTTATTATTTCCCTACTTACCTTTTTATGTCTCTCTTGAGTCTCATATTTCAAGATAAAATTTTCCATTGAGCTTTTGTCTTTTCATCAGGAAGGCCTGGAAGAACCTTATTTCAATGAATGACCATCTCCTTGCCTGAAAGATTCTACTCAATTTATCTGGGTAGTTGATTCTTGGTTGTAGTCCAAGCTCCTTTGCCTTATGATATATCATATTCCAAATCCCTCCAATCTTTCAATGTAGAAACTGCAATGCCTGTGTGATCTTGATTGTAGTTCTGCAATATGTGAATTGTTTCTTTCTGGCTGCTTGTAATATTTTCACCTTTAACTTATAACTCTGGAATTCTGCTACAACATTACTTGGAGTTTTCAATTTGGGATCTCTTTCAGTAAGTGAACAGTGGATTCTGTCAATGACTGTTTTAATCTCTGGTTCTAGGACCTCAGGGCACTTTTCTTTGAATATTTCTTGGAAGATATTGTCCAGACTCTTTTTTCATCATGACTTTCCTGTAGACCAATAATTCTTATATTCTCTTTTCTGCATCTGTTTTCCAGGTCAGTTCTTTTTCCAATGAAATATTATATATTTTCTTCCATTTTTAAAATTTTTTTCAATTTGTTTTGACAGATTCTTGATGTATCAGAATAATTTGCTTCAATTTGTTCAATTCTAATTTTTTTTTATCATTACAGTTATTTTTAGTTCCTTCCAAAATAACAGCAAAATTAAAACCAGAAACCAGATATTGGATTGGGAGGAGGGAGACCCTGGCTAGAGGTGAGCTCAGGCCTTGGAGGGGGGCACTACCCCAGGCTATTAAGCTTGTCTCAAAGGACTTACTCCCCGAGGGCAGAAGACTCCAGTTACAGACTCAGAAGCCAGTTAAGAAAATCAAACAGGGCCCCAGCCTGGGTCACATGATCTCTGCATATCCAATCTGAAATAATCATTTTGTTTTCTCACAGTGGTGAGAAGGCATAGAGAGGAATGCTTTTTAAAAATCATTTATTTTTAGTTTTCAACATTCATTTCCACAAGATTTTGAGTTACAAATTTTCTCCCCATCTTTCCCCTAACCCCCACTCCAAGATAGCAGGCCTACTGAATACCCCTTCCCCTAATCTGCTCTATCTTATATCCTCTCCCCTTCCCTCCCCCTAGCTTTCTAGTAAGGCAAGATGGATTTCTATACCCAGTGTGTAAGCCTGTGTATCTTATATCCCAGTGGCATGCCATTCTATTTTTTAACATTTGTTTTTAAATCTTTGATTTCCATATTCTTTCCCTTCTTCCCTCCTCACCTACCCTCACTGGGAAGACAAGCAATTCAATATAAGTTGTACATGTGTAGTTACACAAAACATTTACATAGTAGTTATATTGTGAAAGACTAACTGTATTTCCCTCCATCCTATCCCCACCCCCCAATTATTCTATTTTTTACTTTGACCCGGTCATTTTTCATAAGTGTGTACTTCTAACTACCCTTCCCCCTCCCAGTCTGTCATCTCTTCTATCATCTCCCCTTTTACCCCCTTCCCACTACTTTCTTGTAGGTTAAGATACCAATTGAGTGTGTATGTTTTTTCCTCCTTAAGCTAAATTCAATGAGTAAGGTTGACCCATTCTCTTTCACCTTCCTGCCCTTTCCCTCCATTGTAACAGTTTTCTCTTGCCTCTTTTACATGAGATAATTTACCCTATTCTATCCCTCCTTTGCTACTCCTCCCATTATATTTCTCACCTCTTAATTTTATTTTTTAGATATCATCCCTTCTTGTTCAACTAATCCTGTGCTCTCTGTATATTTATATACACATATACCCTCCTATATGTATGTATACATATATATGTGTATGTGTGTATATCTGTATATATATGTGTGTGTGTGTGTGTATACACACACACACACACATATTCCCTTCAACTATCCTCATACTGAAAAAAAAGTCTCATGAGTTATAATTATCATTTTTCCATGTAGGAATGTAAATACTTCAACTTTAATAAATTTATTATGATTTCTCTTTGCTGTTTCCTTCTCATACTTCTCTTGCTTCTTGTATTTGAAAGTCAAATTTTCTGTTCAGCTCTGGTTTTCTCATCAAGAATACTTTAAACTCCTCTCTTTCACTGAAAAACCTTATTTTCCCCTGAAGCATTATACTCAGTTTTGCTGGGTAGGTGATTCTTGGTTTTAATCCTAGCAACTTTTAACCTCCAGAATATTATATCCCAAGCCCTTCAAGTCCTTAAGGAAGAAGCTGCTAGATCTTTTCTTATCCTGATTGTTTTACAAAATACTCAAATTGTGTCTTCCTGAGGGCTTGTAATATTTTCTTGTTGACCTGGGAACTCTAGAATTTGACTATGATATTCCAAGGAGTTTTGGGGGGGATCTTTGTCAGGAAGTGACCAGTGAATTATTTCAATTTCTGTTTTTCCCTGTGGTTCTAGAATATCAGGACAATTTTCCTTGAAAATTTCTTGAAAGATGATTTCTAGGCTCTTTCTTTGATCATGGCTTTCAGGAAGTCCAATGATTTTTAAATTATCTCTCCTGGATCTATTTTCCAGGTCAGTGGTTTTTCCAATGAGATATTTCACATTGCCTTCTATTTTTTCATTTGTTTGGATCTGTTTTCTAGTATCTTGATTTCTCATAAAGTCATTAGCTTCCATTCGCTCCAATCTAATTTTGAAGAAATTATTCTCTTCAGTGAGTTTTTGAAATTCCTTTTCCATCTTGGCAATTTGGTTTTTTAAGCCATTCTTCTTCTCATTGACATTTTGGACCTCTTTTGCCATTTAAGTTAACATTTAAGGTGTTATTTTCTTCAGTATTTTTTGGGGGGGAGTCTCCACCTTCTTTTCATGATTTTCTTGCATCCTTCTCCTTTCTCTTTCCAATTTTTCCTCTACTTCTCTTATGTAATTTTCAAAATCTTTCTTTAGCTCCTCAGTGGTATCTTACCAGTTTATGTTTTTCTTGGAAGCTTTTGATGCAGAAATTTTGATTTTGTTCTCTTCTTCTGGTTCCATATTTTGACCCTTTTTATCCCCCCAAAATAATTCTATGGTCTGATTGTCCTTCTTTGGTTTGCTCATCTTGCTGGTCAATTACTTGACTTTTGACCTCTTTGCCATGATAGAACTCTGCTTCCCGAGTTGAGAGAGCTGTGTCCCAAGTAGCTGCAGTTTTTATAAATGTTGTCAGAGTTCTGGGGAGCGTGCCCTGTACACAGCCACCACAAACTCTGGCACATTGGTGTTTCTCAGCCCAGGACCACCACCCAAAACTGCAACTCAGATCCAAGCACGTTAAAGCAAGGGTGATTACCCTGTGAAGGGTCACTTGGTCCCCCTATGATCTTTAGGCCAGGATCTCTGGAAGCAGCCACATGGCATTAACTGCAGCCACTGTGCCTCTTCCACCTCTTTTCTTGGGGCAGGGCCTGGACTGCACTGTTCTGCCACCTGGTTCTAACAGGGTTCCCCCCTGAAATTTTGCTTTCTCTTTGGTGTTTATGGGTTAGGAAGTCCGGAAACTGTCATAGCTGCTGATGATTCACTCTCCTGAAGTATGCTCTGGCCAGTCTGGGCCACTGGTCAGAGGCCATCTTGAGTCTGGGCCTGCACAGCGCATGTAGGACTGCATTCAGCTCCCAGCTAGGTGAGACAGGCCCTTACTGTCTGCCTGCCAGGCTGCCTTCAGTGGGATATTTGTTTCTTTCTGTCACTTCATGGGTTTTGTAGCTCTAAAATTTCTTTACAGCCATTAATTGGAGGTGGTTGGAGAAGGAGCTGAAGCAAGTTCCTGCTTTTATTTTGCCATCTTGCCAGGAATGCTTTCTTTCATGGAGACTATTCAATTAAAAAAAATAGCTCACCATTAATATGGCAAATTATTCTTTTGGATTTGAATCACAATCAGGAAATAGTCTGGAGCAACCATGATCTCATTTTTCTTTGAGCAAATGCAGAGGAATGTGAGATCATTCTGGGGGTCAACCTCTTGCACAGTGCCCCAAGCCCTCAAAATGAAGCTGTGCATCAGGTTGGCATACTGCATGGTGGTAGAGTTGTCCATGATACTTTTGCTTGGCATGCCTTCTGCATTGACTACCATGATCCCTTGCACTCTCTTCTGGTTCTGAATTCATTTTAGGGTTTCTTGTTCCTCAGCCATCCTTCTGAAAGAAACCACAACTCTGTGGCTACAATAGAGGTGGGGGAGCCCATCCCAGTCCAGCCAAATCTAATTTTTAAAGAATTATTTTCCTCTGTTAGTTTTTTTTTTTGCTTTTTTTTTGGAGGGCAATTGGGATTAAGCAACTTGCCCAAGTTCACATGGTTAGTTTGTGTGTGTGTGTGTGTGTGTGTGTGTGTGTGTGTGTGTCTGTGTGTGTGTGTGTGTTAAGTGTCTGAGTCTGGACAACTCTACCACCATGCAGTATGCCAGCCTGATGCACAGCTAGGGACCTGGTTACTGACTTTGGGTGCTGTGCCGTCTGGTTCTAGCAACTAGAAGCTACATAATGCCGTAGCTTACCTGGTATTGAACTGGAGGGGGCTATTGTGTGCTGAGGCCAGGTTAGGTCTTTCTGTATTTCCATAGGCTTGCACTGAAGCTTACAGTGTGAGGTGTTGAGGAGGGGTGGTCTGGTCTCTGGAGGTCTCCTTCTCCACTTTGGCTATAGTAGAGGCATGGATAGGCTCAGAAGCTGGTGGACTCCCATCTGTGCTGGTGTCTGCTGATTCCTTTCACTATGTAAAGGCATACTTGTGGTACTGGTGATGGTGCTTGTTGGCACCACCCCCCCCGGGGGGCTCAGGATCTCCAGATCATCCACAGAGGTGGAGATTTCTGGGATAGCTCCTCTCCTGTATTGGTCCTGTTCAGCCATGACAAGAAGGACCTTTCATGTTATTTCACTAGCCTCTTGAGCTAAAAGACTGTCATACCCTTTTTACTGGATCTACTATTCCAGGATCTTTCTAGTGACAATATTCTCTGGATTTTTCAAGTCAATAAGGGAAGGTGAGAGTGACTTACAGTTTGCTCCACTATCTTGCCTCCTGGACATTTAAATAGGTGACTTTCAAACTTTTAGTCTGTGGGCTGATAGCCCCAGGAATAGTTGCTGCTACTGCCATAGGCCTCGTGTAGGACTGTGATTCTCCCTTACCCTTTTCTGACAGATGCAAAATATTGTTTTTATATTAGATATAGAAAGCAATAAAAATAAATTTGGAAATCTATACTTCAATTTACACTCAATTCATCAGTTCTCTCTCTCTAGAGATGGATAGAAATTTTCCATCATCAGTTCTTCGGAACTGATTTGTATCATTGTATTGATCAGTCTAACCAAGGATTTCATGGTTGAGTCTCCTTTCAGCATTGCTATAATTGTGCACAACAATCTCCTGGTTATTCTCACTTCACAATAGTTCAGATAAGTGTTGCCATAAACACACACATACATACATACATACATACATATATATATATATATATGTATATATATATATATATTTTTTTTTTTTCCTGAAACCACCGCCTTCATCATTTCCTAGAGCACAATAGTACTCCATCACGACCACACACCACAGTGTTTAGGCATTCCCCAATTGATGAACATCCCCTCAATTTCCTAGTCTTTGCTACAACAAAAAAGAGCCATTATAAATATTTTTGTTCATAAAGGTCCTTTTCCTTTTCTTTTGATTTCTCTAGAGAACAGACTGAGTAGTGATATTACTGGGCCAAAGTGTATGCAGTTTTATAGTCCTTTGAACATAGCTCCAGATGGTTCTCCAAAATTCTTGGACCACTCCCTAACTCAACAGGCAATTTATTATTGTACCATTTTCCTGTCAATTTCTCAAATATTTGTTATTTCTGATATATGTGATCTACTACTACCTCAGAGTTGTTATTAAATTGCATTTCTCTAATCAATACTGATTTAGAGCATTTTTCTCATGAATATAGATAGCTTTGATTTCTTCTGAAGACTGCTTGTTCATACTCCTTGACAATTTATGAACTGGAGAATGGCTATGATTTTTATAAATTAACTCAGTTCCTTATATTTTTGAGAAATGAGACCTTTATTAGAGAAATGTAATTATTTTATATTACTTCATCATCTATGGTATCTTTTATCAAATTGTAATTTCTCTGATTATTTCTTAATTAGGGATTTGTTTTTCTTTGTTACAGACCACAGTAATGAACACTGCTTTTTTTAAACTTCAGCTGAAGTAATCAATACTAAATTTTGCTCTTAACTTGATGTGTGTGTTTGTGGTTCAAGTGTGTCTCTTGTAAACAACATGTTGCTTAATTCTGGTTTCTAATTTATTTTATTATCCAGTTCCAGTTTGTAGGTGATCTCATTCCACTTACATTCACAATTATTATTACTATCTCTATATTTCCCTCCCTCCTATTTTCTTATTTATCCTTCTCTCTTTTCACCCTGTCCCTCTCCAGTCTGTTTTGCTTCTGATCACTGCCTTTCTTGATCGGCAGTCCCATTTATCTTCCCACCCCCATTCTCACCCCCCACCCAGTTCTGTTATTCCCTTTGCCTCCTATTTCACTTTTGGTTAAGATACAAAATACATTTGTATACCCAACTTAGTGTATATATATATATATATATATATATATATATATATATAGGCTTCCCTCTTTGAACCATATCCAATGAAATTGAGTTTAAAGCAGTGCCTGCTATTTCTCCATTTCTCTCTTCACTGTAAAAGTTCTTCCTTGTGTGCCTACTTAATACAAGATAATTTCCCCCAATATCTCTCCCATCACCTTCAAGCAATATATCCCTTCTTCTTGCTACTTGATGTTTTTGAGATCATCTCAGCAAAATCAAGTCACACTCGTGCCTTCTCTCTAAGTAGACTACTTCTAACTGCCCCCATAACAATAAAATTCTTAGAGGTTACATGTAAATTTTTTTTGGTAGAGGAATTTGAACAGTTTAACTTTGTTGAATTCCTTATGATTACTCTTCATGTTTACCTTTTTATACTTCTCTTGAGTCTTCTGTTTCAATGTCAGATTTTCTCTTAATCTCTAGTATTTTTATCAGGAATGCTTCAAAGTCTTTTATTTTATTAAATATCCATTTTCCTCTGAGAGATTATGTTCAGTTTTGATATCTATGTTATTTTTAGATGTGATCCTAGATCTTTTGCCTTCTTGAATATCATATTCCAAGCCCTTAACTATTTTGAATGGTAGCTACTTAATCTTGTGTTATCCTTGCTATGACTCTATTATATCTGAATTGTTTCTTTCTGGATGCTTGCAGTATTTTCTCCCTGATCTCGAAGCTCTGGAATTTGGCTAAAATCTTCCTGGGGGTTTTCATTTTTGGATTTCTTTCAAGAAGCAATTGATGGATTCTTTACATTTCTGTTTTATCCCTTGAATCTGAAATGGGAGTGTTTTCCTTTATAATTTCCTGATATATGATATCTAGAGCCTTTTTGATCATGACTATCAGGCTATCCAATAATTCTAAAATTTTCTCTCCTCAGTTTGTTTTTCAGGTCAGTTATTTTTCTGATAAGATATTTCACATTCATCCTATTATTTTATGCTCTTGACATTGTTTTGTTTTTACTTAATGTGTCCTGGAGTTATTAGTTTCCAGTTGTTCAACTCTAATTTTAGAGAAATTATTTTCTTCAGTGAACTTTTGTATGACTTTTTTATTTGGCCAGTTCTGTTTTTTAAGATGTATTTTTTCCTTCAGTGTATATTTGTGTCTCTTTTACTAAGTTATTAATTGTCTTTTCATAGTTTTCTTTCATCACTCTCATTTCTTTCTCCAGTTTTTCTTCTACTAATCTTCTCTCTTTCTTTGATTCTTCCAGGAACATTTGTTGTGCTTGGGTCCAGTTCTCATTTTTCTTTGAGTCTTTGATTGTATATATTTTTTCCACATTATTATCTTCTTCTGAGTTAATGTCTTTGTCTCCCCTGCCACTTTATTAGGTTTTTATGGTCAAATTTTTATTTGTTTGCTCATTTTCTCTAACCTAATTCTTGCTTTTGAACTTTATGTTTCAGTTAGATTCTGCTCTTCTAAGAGTGGAGAGGTGCTGTCCGAAGTTTTAGGCTTTTTTATGCTACTGTTTTGAGAGATATTTTTGGAGTTCTGCAAATCTTCAGTGTTTCCAAGTTTGTGTAATCCAGGAGATATGTGGTCACTGCTCTCCTGGTGGGTGCTCTGGTACTTACCTAGGAAGGGACACTAGACCCTGTAGCCACAATCTTGAGTATGCCTATTTGTTCTGCAACAATGACCAGTTCTCCTGTTTTCCTTTAGCTTCAAACACTAACACTTCTCTATACCTTGGAACTGTGTCTGGGGTCCCTTCTTCCTTGTAACCAACCACAAGTGCTCCTCTCCACCAGGAAACTGTGGCACAGAACTCTGACCCAGAACTATATATGGGCAATTGAGTTGCCATTCATTCAACATCACCTCCACTCCATGACAGTTAAATGTCCCCTGAAATATCTTTCTGATCATTTGTTGAATCCTCTTGCTGTCTGTGAGCTGTGAGCTCCAGAAGCCACAGTTGCTGTAGGGGGTGCCTCCATGGTCCATCCCTGGTCCGACTGCCTCATTCTCTGTCTTGTTTATCAGCCCAGTTCTCACAGATCTCTACTACCAACCTCCTAAGTTGTCTTAGGCTGAAAAAATGTCTCACCCTGATCTTTTGTTGTTTCTGCTGCTCCAAAATTTTATTTCATGTGTCATTTTTACATTTGAAGGTCAATGTTTCAAGAGTTTAGCTGAGTGCTGCCTCTAATATTTCATATTGACTCCATCAGTTTGTAATTCTTAAGTCAAGGAAGCCCTGGGGAATCAGATATCAGGACTTTATGTCAAACTCTGCTATTTTGTGGCTTTGAACAACTCAATTCAATACAGTTCAGGAAAGTCAATCTCCAGGCCTCATTTGTTATTAGTGTTGTTGTTTTTCTTTCCATTTATAAAATATAGGGTTGAACTGCAAAATCTCTAAGGTCCTTTCCTACTTGAAAATTCTAAGACTATTAAGTCCTGGACTGTTCTCTTGAGATCTCTTCAGCTTTTGAGGCCTCCAATCTTTCATGGCCTTTTTAGGCAAAAGTTCTTCTCAGATCATACTTATAACCAGCAGGGTGATATTCTCTAGTGGTGTCCAGCACCATCCCAAAAGGAATGCAGAACACTCCAGTGTGCCCAACCAGTTCAAATTATAATTGGCAAATGTTTTTCAAATTAAATAAAAATCTAATTCTATATGTATATGTAATAGTAATGGCATTTAAAGATTCCCCTGTGTTGGCTTGGTTTGTGGTTTGATTGTGTTAAAACCCATAGCTTGTTACACTTGTGGGATGGACTTGTTGACATGAAAACAGAGTGCTGAACTGGGAGGAGCTGATGATGTAGATTTGGAGAGACACAAGAGAGAGGCAGAAGAACTTTTTGGAAGCAGCAACTTTGGAGGCAGAGAGAGACTGAGAGGATTGCTGAGGGCAACTTTGAATTGACCAGGAATTTTGAGAGGTGCCACCCAGTGCTGCCACAGATTGAGGAGACATGGCTGTTATGCTGGTACTTTGTCTGTCTGTTTTGATGTTGTTTTGCCAGATTTGTCCACTGGTGAAGGACAGTGCTGTTGTTACAGAACTCTGGGAACCTTTCTGTTGGTTCAGAGCTACTGAGACTGTTCTGCAGACAGAGAGTGAATACTGTCCACTGGTGAAGGACAGTGCTGTTGTTGCAGGATTCTTAGAACCTTTCTGTTGGTTCTTAAGCCCTAAAGAAGGATTTTCTTGTTGTATGTTTACAGAAATCCTGGAATAGGGTTTTGCTAAGGTTTTCAGGGGTCCAAGGACTGTTCTGCAGACAGAGGATGAATTAATGAAGAGATTGGCAATGTATCTTGTGGCCTTGCTAAGCTTTGTCTCCCCAGGAACAAAGGTTGCTGAGAACTTGCCTCAAATGTCAAGATGAAGAAAAGACCTCCATTTGAGTATTAAGTGCTATGCTTAAACTTGATGTAACTCTGGGGTAGATTCAATTGTGATCCAGGGGTGGAGAACTTTTGACCTTTTGTGTTCTATGATTGAACAAATGAATGTACTTTACTTATGATTGGAAACTAATCTCCATTTGAGAAGAGGGGCCTTGTGATGGACTGAATAAAGGTACAGCCCAGGGGTGGAGTAGTATTTAGAAGAGGGACTTTTTGATTGATTAAATGAATGTAATGTCCAGGGGTGGAGTAGTACTTGATTAAATCACACTTGGGGGTAGTACTTGGAGATTATTGAATCACACTTAGTAAATGCTGTATTTTGAATGATGTTAAATTTTGATTCTATCTGTTCTTAATTTGTCACTGAATAAAATGGAGAGCACCTATGTGGGTATTTTGAACCTTGGGAAGTTGCCTTTCCTTGGCATTACATTACACCCCTCCAGGATCCTTGGCCTTACAATCTCAATCTAAATGGCCATGGATCCTGGAACAAATAGAGGCACTATGCTTTGTAAATTCTGCCAACTACGCCATAATGTAATGTAATGTGTGTACACATGATGTAATATGTGGGGAAATTGGAAGACTAATGCATTTTTGGTGGAGTTGTGAACTCATCTAACCATTCTGGAGACAATTTGGAAGTATGTCCAAAGGGTTATGAAACTGTATACCCTTTAATGGAGAGACCACTACTAGTCTCTATCCCAAAAGAGATGTAAAAAAGGAAAAGGACCTATATGTATAAAAATATTTATAGCATCTCTTTTCTGGTGAAAAGAACTTAAAATTAAGGGAATGCCCATCAATTGAATAATGACTGAACAAGTTGTGATATATGAATGTAATGTAATACTATTGTGTATTCAGCAATGATGAGAGGGCAAATTTCAGAAAAAACTTGGAAAGACATGATTTGATGCTGAGTGAAGTTAGCAGAACCAGAAGACACAGCAATAATCCTACACAATTTAAAAACTCATGATGGAAAATGTTAACCACATCGAGAAAAAAAAATAGAGATTCTGAATGCAGATCAAACACACTATTTTCATTTTTTTCTTTCTCCTATTTTTTCCCCTTATTTTCTGATTGTTATTTCACAACATGAGTATTGTGGAATATGTTGGGGGCAGCTAGGTAGTGCAGACTGGCCCTGGAGTCAGGAGGACTTGAGTTCAAATCCAGCCTCAGACACTTGATCATTACTTGGTGTGTGATCTTGGGCAAGTCACTTAACTCCAATAGTCTTGCCTTCCTGTAATGCCATGCCAAGGCAACTCCCCAAGGTTCAAAATACCAGCATAGGTGCTCTCTATTTTATTCAGTGACAAATTAAGAACAGATAGAATCAAAATTTAACATCATTCAAAATACAGCATTTACTAAGTGTGATTCAATAATCTCCAAGTACTACCCTCAAGTGTGATTTAATCAAGTACTACTCCTCCCCTAGACATTACATTCATTTAATTGATCACAAAGTCCCTGTTCTAAATACTACTCCACCCCTAGGCTGTATGTTCACCTAGTCCATCACAAAGCCCCTGTTCTCAAATGGAGATTAGTTTTCAATCATAAGTAAAGTACATTCATTTGTTCAATCATAGAACACAAAAAGGTCAAAAGTTCCCCACCCCTGGATCACAATTGAATCTACCCCAGAGTTACAACAAGTTTAAGCACAGCACTTAATACTCAGATAGAGGTCTTTTCTTCATCTTGACATTTGAGGCAAGTTCTCAGCAACCTTTGTTCCTGGGGAGACAAAGCTTAGCAAGGCCACAAGATACATTGCCAGTCTCTTCATTAATTCATCCTCTGTCTGCAGAACAGTCCTAGGAACCCTGAAAACCTTAGCAAAACCCTATTCCAGGATTTCTGTAAACATACAACAAGAAAATCCTTCTTTAGGGCTTTGGAACCAACAGAAAGGTTCCAAGACCTCTGCAATGACAGCACTGTCCTTCACCAGTGGATAGTATTCACTCTCTGTCTGCAGAACAGTCTCAGTAGCTCTGAACCAACAGAAAGGTTCCCAGAGTTCTGTAACAACAGCACTGTCCTTCACCAGTGGACAAATCTGGCAAAACAACATCAAAACAGACAGACAAAGTACCAGCATAACAGCCATGTCTCCTCAGTCCTTGGCAGCTCTGGGTGGCAGCTCTCAGAAGTCCAGGGCAATTCATAGTTTCCCTCAGCATTCCTCTCAGTCTCTCTCTGCCTCCAAAGGTGCTGCTTCCAAAAAATTCTTCTGCCTCTCTTGTGTCTCTCCAAATCTACGTCACCAGCTCCTCCCAGTTCAGCACTCTCCTTTCATGTCAACAAGTTCATCCCACAAGTGGGATTAACAAGCTCTGGGTTTTAACACAATCAAACCAAAAACCAAGCCAATACAGGGGAATCTTTAAATGCCATTACTCTTACAATATACAATAAATTTGTGATTTTCTAAATTAAATTGTTGCACCAAAGGATAACTTTTTATTTGAGTGTGACACCACTGGCATAGTATATATAGTGTCAGACTAACAGTCCAGAAGACCTAACTTCAGATCTGCTTCAGGTAACCACATGTTGTATGACCTTTGCCAAGTTACAACTTCACTGGACCTCAGTTTATTTCCTGATGAATACACACACATATATATATATATATATATATATATATATATATATATATATATATATGTATATTGGAGGGGAGAAGGCAGGGCAATTGGGGTTAAGTGACTTGCCTAAGGTCACATGGCTAGTAAGTGTTAAGTATCAGATTTTAACTCAAGTCCTCCTGACTCCAGGGCCAGTGCTGTATTCACTGTGCTACCTAGCCACCCCTCTCTTGAATATACTTAAATTAATAATCTCTAAGGTCCATTTCACTTCTTAATCTCCCATATTGTGATCAGAGGACATTGTGTCAGGATACTACTATTTTATGGGGATGGGAAAAATAATTTTCTGAGTGTAAAAAGAGAAACCAAATGTCTTTGTTTCAGATGGAAATTAATGGAGCATTAATGGAGAGACACTGTGTGACAGGAGTAGAAGAGCTTAGTGCTGACTATCCATGCAAACTGAGGAGAGGTATATGATTAAAATAGCATAAGATCAAGACCATTATGAAATCATCATTAATTTTTTTTAAAAAATCAAATGCTATGATTCAAATTTACATTCAAAAGGAATGAGGCCCAGTTCATAAGAATGTAAATTATTGCAACAGTATAACTGAGATAGACATGTGGATAATTTGACTTTAAAAGGGTTTTCTTAAAAATAAAACACAAAAAAATAGGAAAAAATTCCAAGAAAAATGAAGAAATCCTCATAAGCATAATGTAAAAGGTAAAATCCTGTCTTTTTTTGTTGTTGTTTTCTTTAGGATATATGGATAAAGTTCACGATGGATGAATTAATCAGGTATGACTAATAGCTTATGGCCCCAAAATCTTTTCTAAGCGTCATGTTGTTCAATACTTTCATTAGATATTTGGAGACTTGGTGATGAATGGCAATATGGTAATATATTTTTTTACGAGTAAAGGAAGGAAGGAGATATAAAGGAATTTTTAAAAATTGTGCTGCTGGCATTCTCAGGAACTTTGGCAAAAATATATTGAGTACAAGTGACCCAATCTATAAAATATAGATACTGATGTGTGATATTTTTTAGAGAATATTATGTTTGTTCGCTATTATTTCTTTGCAGAGGCAATTGGTTGAGGTTTCCTTTATTTTGTTTGTCATTTTAAATGAATGGAATATATTAGAATTCATTCTGTGTTCTTTATTTATTTGTTATTTTTTCTCAATGCACTATTTTTCCTATTTTCATTTGTATTTTGGGTATATTTATATAAAATTCATTACAGCAGCTCTTTTGTGGTGGCAAAAGAATTTAAAATTAAGAAGGGCAATAATTTAGGACATTGCTGATCAAATTACATTGTTTAAATGTAATCAAAAGCTCTTATGCCATAAGAAATTATGAAAATGATGATTTCCAAGAAACATGAGAAGACTTGAATGAAATACTATCTATTTCTTGGAATTATTTCTCAGATTTATTGAACTATATATTCAACTATATTGAAATATCATTTTTCTCCACATATAAAATAAATGATGCTTCATCCTCAGAAACTCACCTACTATGCTTCAAACATAATACTAGTTCCGCTCCAAAGGAAAGATTCCATGCATTCTATTGCAGGGGAGGACTCAAAATTTGGAATTAGAAAATATGGATAAAAAATCAATGTCAGATCATTTATATAATGGAGTAGGTATCTACTTTCCACTGTAACTGCTACCCATCCTTTCACTATATGTTCTGTATGAGAAAATACATCTTAAGAAGGAAGTCCAATCTTTCTATTCTCTTAGCACACCTTTTTAAAATTTTTTTCATTTTTAACATATTTTAATCTCTCCAGTTTAGTCTTTAGCTCCTAGTAAAAGTTTCTTTTTTTATGCATTTGTTACATACCTACATACCAAAATTTTGCTTTTGCCCCAATGTCTTTTCCAGTCCCAGACTTCTGGTTCTTGTTAATATTCCTGAAATACTTCTTTCCCCATCTGTCCCCACTCCCATTTTATGTGAGAAAAATATAGCCTCAACCCCCTCAAACAGTAAAAACATAATTCAAAATGATTTCCTTTAGACCAAGTGTCATGAGTTAGTGCTTATTTTCATGGAAATATTGAAGACCCCATGGAAAAATTTCTTAAATAAACTAATATTCATTTGTGTAAATGTCTTTAGCTACTGTTTATACCGTCATTAATACCTGGCTTTATTTTACTTAGATTATATGTTCAGTGTTCCCAAAAAATCATGGTCAACAAAGTTTTTGAAAATCAACAAATACCCTTCTTATTGCGTCACAACACAATTTAATAAGTGTGTAGATCTTGTGATTAAGTTCATTTTGATTCTACTTTGTAGGCAACTGCTTATCATTGCAAGTTAATGTGCTTTGGTATTTCAAGAAATATAGCATCACAAGATCATCTGTAACTTTGGGAAGTCCTTTACATCAGCAGAGATCACATCCCAGCACATCTTAATAAAACGTATCTCAAATAAACTCTCAGTTCCCTAGATTTTGAATCAGAAGACCTGGCTTCAAATTCCAGCTTTACAACTTACCCCCTGTGTGATCCTCACTTTCTGAGTATAAAGTTCCTTGTCCATATTGAAGTATTATCTCCAATATCAGGCCTTAACTGATCTCTCCCTCCTGCTTGTAGTAGTTACTCCTATAGTTTATTTACTTTGCATAATTTTGTATCTATTCATATATTGTTTCACCAGGTAGACTGTGACTTCCTTTGGGGAAGGCACTGTTTTCATCTTTGAATCCCCTACATTTAGCACAGTTTCTGATACATAGTAATTATTTAAATGGCAGCATGATCATAATAGTGGGTCTTGGTGTCAGAAAGACCTGTTTTCACATTTGTCCTCATATATTTATTAGCTTTATTACCTTGGGAAGGTCATTTAACCTTTTCAATGTTCCTAATCTAAAAAATGAAAACAATAATAGTGCCTCCTTTACAGACTTGTCTTCACAACAGGCTTTAAAGCATTATATAAATGTTAGCTATTATCAGAGATTAGTAGGATCACATATTTATAGCCTACTTCGAAGAACATATAGATGGAGGAAAATAAGATTCTATTATATTTTCTTTATGTTCCCTTCCATGTATATCATTATGAATATATGTCAAGTTGCATTTATTAGGAAAAAATATCTCACCATGTATACAATTTGAACTATTCAAATTATGTAGCAAATTTCATCACCATAAATCATAGAACATGTCACACTGCCCAAAACAGTAACAAAGAGCAATAGCCACAGAATATTTAAATAGGCAGTGAATATATATATATATATATATATATATATATATGTATATATATATATATATATGTATATATATATATATTTTTTTTTGGTAAGGGTAATTGGGGTTAAGTGACTTGCCCAAGGTCACACGGTTAGTAAGTGTTAAGTGTCTGAGGCTGGATTTGAACTCAGGTCCTCCTTACTCTAGGGCCGGTGCTCTATTCACTGTGCCACCTAGCCACCCCAGGCAGTGAATATTTTCAACTCTTCCAAAATTAATAAAACAACATGTTGGTATTTTGTAAGTATTTATCATGTGCTACATGCTTTTGTAAATTTAAGAAACCATGAAACAAACTCTAAAATATAAATATAATAAAATTCTATACCTCCATGGATTTTCATGCCATTTGCTATATTAGGTATATCGATAAAAAAAAGGGGTCCTTGTAATGAGATCTACAAATATGGAAAATAAAACCTCTTTTCTGACACAAACATATCAGTGCCTAAAGAATCTCTGATTTTATCAGTCAATTAAACATTTACTAATCACCTACTATGTGCCAGGTATTGTACTGTGTACTAAGGTCAAAAGAAAGAGACAATATTCTCTAGGAGTGTCCCTCTGCCAGGACATATAATCACTCTTTTCTTGTAACTTTTTTTTTAAGTTTACACTTAAGTACAAAATGAGAAAAGAAAAAAATGCCATGTATGCAACAGACCATAAGAGAGGATTCAATAAAAAACAGCAAGTTTCCATTTCAAGAAAACCTATATGATAAATACTACACATTGTTTTTGGAGGCACACAGCTTTTCTTGCTTCCTTGTTGGTTTTCTTTTGTTATCTACTGTGTACTTTTTATTTTGTTTATCTACCCCCCCCAAAGAAGGCAACAATTAATCATAAGTACTTGCACACACATACACACACATGCATATACATACACACATATGCATACACACATACCCCCATATATACACATATATGCATGTAGATATGTACACAAAGATATCTATAACATAGACATATATACACATATACATGCATACAGTAATATGTAAGGCTATATTATGCTTTTATCCTTCTATCATCTCTTTCTCTGAAGATGGATAACATCTTCATAAGTCCAAGGCTTTCCATGTTTTTTCTAAATCAACCAGTTCATCATTTCTTACACCACAGCAATATTCCTTTCTGGATTCAAACAGCATCTTCCTTTATAGGATCTTTGAAGTTAATTTGGGTATGTATCATAGAATGACTTGGTTGCTCGAAGTTGCTCTTGAAACAGTACTGCAGTTACAGTATACTGTATTCTCTTGGTTCTGCTCATTTCACTCTTAATTAATTATAATAAATTATCATAAAGTAGTATAGTAGATATATAGTAGTGTAGTATATCTGGTATATAAAATATGAATATTATAATTAATTGATTGATTAATTAATTAATGGAGGTATCTCCGTGCTTTTCTGAAATCATTGAGCTCATTATTTTTTTATAGCAGAGTGATAATCCATCATGATCATATACCTCGATTTTTTTTTGCTATTCCTCAATTGACAGGCAAACCCACAATTTCCAGTTAATTGCTACCACAAAGAGAATTGCTATAAATATTTTAGAACGTGTAGGTTCTTTTCAATTTTCCCTAACCCTCTTGGGAAACAGACCTGATAGTGATATGACTGACTGAAAGGAATAGGCAGTTTAATAACCCTTTGGGTTTATTTCAAAATCTCTCTCTAAAATGGTTGGATGAGCTCACAGATCGTCTAATGATGAATTAATGTCTGAATTTATCCATATCCCCTCCAACATCTATCATTTTCCCCCTCTATAATTTAGATAGTCTGAAAAGGTGTAATATGATTTCTCATGATTGTTTTAATTTGCATTTCTCTAATCAACAATGATTTAGAGTATTTTTTTCCCCACAGGACTCTAAATTATTTTGATTTCTTCATCAGAAAACTGCCTGTTCATATCCTTTGACCATTTACCAGTTGGGGAATGACTCACATTCTTATAGATTTGACAAACTTCTTTACATATTTGAGTTGCTAGACCTTTATCTTACAAACTGTCTATAATCCCCCTCCCCAATTTTTTGCTTTCCTTCTAATCTTGGATACATTTGTTTTATCTGTGGAAAAAATTTCAATTCAATGTAATCAAAATGATTTATTTTAGATCTCATAGTACTCTCTAGTTCTTGTTTGTTAAAAAATTTTTCACCTATCCATAAGTCTGATAAGTAATATGTTCCATGTTCTTCAATTTTTCTTGTAGTTTCTCCCTTTTTAACTAGAACATGTATCCATTTTGACCTTATCTTGATAAATGGTGTAAGATCAATATCTTGCCCAATTTCTATTGGTCTATGCCCAATTTCTGCCAGATTCCTTTCCAACTTGTTCAACAATTTTTGCCAAATAATGAATTCTTATCCTCAAAGCTTAAGTCTTTACATTTGTCAAACACTGAATAACTATATTCGTTTGTTGCTATAGATTGTATCTCTACTATGTTCCACTGATCTTCCTTTCTATTTCTTTTTTTTTTTTTTTTGGAATTGGGGTTGTGACTTTCCCAAGTCACACAGCTAGTAAGTGTTAAGTGTTTGACTCCAGGGCCGGTGCTCTATTCACTGTGCCACCTAGCTGCCCCTCCTTTCTATTTCTTAGCCAGTACCAGATAAACTATACAGATAGACTGATAATTACTGCCTTATAATATAGTTTAAAATCTGATATTGCTAAACCTTCCTTCTTTACATGTTTTTTTTTTCCATTAGTTCTTGACCTTTTGTTCTTCCAAATAAATTGTTCTAGCTTTGTAAAATAATTTTTTGGTAAATTAATTGGGATGGCCTTGAATATGTGAATTAATTTTAGTAAAATTGTCATTTTATTATATTGGCCTTGCCTACCCATGAACAGTTATCAGTCTCCACTTAATTCTGATTTCATTTGTGTATGAAGTTTTTTTTTGTGGTTTTGTTTATTGGGATTCTGGGTTTATTTTGAGTGTTTTCCCAGGTATTTTCTACTGTCTAGAGTTATTTTAAATAGGATATCTCTAGTTCTCTCTTCCTGCAGCATCCTATTGGTAATATATAGGAAAGCTGATGATTTATGTAGGTTTACTTTATATCCTTTATACTCTTTTGCAGAAGAAAAAATGTAAATGGTCTTTGAGGTTGTTGAGTCAAAAAATTATTTCATAGAAAACTTGTAGATGAGCCTCTCAGGACTTCCCAAGGCTGGTCCTTGAAAAACATACATGCAGTCTACCATTCCCCAAGTATAGCATGTTTCCAGCTTGATAAGACCTGCCAGAGTTTATATATCTGTGGCAACTTTTGGTCCTCTTAGTGCCACAATTAAGTAACAGAGAAGGATTACAGTGGCTTAAGCAGGCATACTGAAAAAATTACTTAGAACAAAGAAGTCACTCCAAATTCCTAGGATAAAATAAGAAGTCAAAGCATCAGTTAATTAGCAGCAGTGGGTAATTAAGGAGTCATTCTAGGCTTTAAGTCTTTCATGAACATAAACTAGTCATGGGCTGAGGAAGAAAAGGAAAATTTAGCAACTATTTGGAGCATTTTAAAATGTTCCTGTTATTTCATTAAAGTTTAATTTTAAAATGACCAAAATATTTTTATTTTTTTCTCTCCCTTGCAGTTTTTGTTTGTTTGTTTGAGCAACCAGAATAAAGCGAACAGAAAGGGGAAAAGCACATCAATGTCCAACAGTCCATCTTTATATTTATCAATGCTAACCCTATAATTACAGAGTTGATTTTTTTTTAGCATTGGAGATTCAGGAAAGTGTTCAATCAACTACTATTTATTGGTTAGCTCTTTATTAATAGATTCCTACCCCCACTCCCTCTCTATACATTTTACATTTTACAAGGAAGTACAGGAACATATCTGAATATCAGAAATATAAAACAAGGTATGCTGATCTGTAGCAGCAAGCACCCTAACATACCCAGGGTGGCTGCTAACACAACTTCTTAGATCTGCTTTTCTAAAGGAAAGCAACTCAAAATGGGTTAACAAGCTTACTTTAATCAATCAAACACAAATAATTTATCTAGTTCAGTGGTAAAAGTCAACATCCTGAACTTCAGAGAATACAGAGAAGCAAATCAGCAGACAGGCTTCCAGCTGTCTAACCATTGCATCTATACCTAGTCAGTTACCAGAGATAGCATCAACACCTGGGGTTTCAAGCCAGGGGGCTGCCCAGAGTCTCAAGTGGCCAAATCATACAACTCTTCCCAAAGTGAGCCCCACAGCAAAATCTCACATCAGGGTATATATAGCCTTCTCCTGGGTCAGAGACCATCACAACCTTCGTGATCCACTGCCCAATCATAAAGTAACAAGGTGTGGGCATTCCTGAAAAACAAGCCTCCCTCCACAGGCTCCAGGTGAGCACATTCAGCCTTTTGGAGGCAGAGTATATTTTCAAATCAGGGAAGGTTCTCAGAGTCACTTAAGCCTATCAAAGGCCAATGGGCAGGGAAGATCTTCAGATTCCCATTCTTATAACATGACCTCATTAGATTGTTTAGAATTTTGTCTTGTTGATATCTGTCTTTGTTTTATATCTTATCTATGTGTGTGTGTGTTTCCTTTCTGCTAAATAAATTAAAACCCAACACATATTTATTTATCTCCCTTACCTCTCTATCTAGATATTTTTTATAATTTGTGCTGGAGGATATTTATATATCTGTACAAAAGTGAAACTAGGTAGCTCTAAATGCATAGTTAGAATTTGGTTTGTAACCAACCTGTGTTCTTTTTCATATATTATGTCTTATTTGCTTATTGTATTATGTCTTATGAACCTGTTTTGTGGCTACAAAATAAATTATGCTTTCTCTCAAAGGCAGGACAGGAAGTTAAGAGATTAGGAAAATAGAGATATTTGGAAATGAGCAATAATTGGGTATTCTAATTAAAGAATTCTGTATCTCTATACGGATCAACTTTGCTTCTGTCTTTTAGAGCTAAGTAAGGATATGGAAACTCTAAGAATGATCATTGAGTAGACCTAAAGCCATGCACAAGCAGCTTTCCAGAGGACTGCTACTGTGAACAGCTTTCAAGGTTCTGATTACATAATACAGCAAACTCTCTATTTATTTAATAACAAATCAGAGCAAAACATTCACAGAAAATCAAGGTACAGCATTCACAATGTTATGACTTATCAATGAAAATCAAAATACAGCATTCATCATGTCACAACTCAACAACTTATCAGTAAAATGGACATGTAGTTTTCACCAAAGTGGTCACACAATTTTTAAAAAGTACAATAATTTAGTCAATCAATCACTTAGTAATTCAATCATTCAATCATAAAGTACAAAAGGTCAGAGTTGTCCACCCATGGGGCACACTAAGTTACAAATCAGTCACTATTCAATCAGTCACTCCTCAGTCATGTCACTACTGATTACCCTCTTAAGGGGGTGTGGAAAATACACAAGCCATCTACCCCTTAGTACAAGTAAGTTACAATTTCATCAGTCACTACTCAGTATCCAAGGAGAGGTCTTTTCATCTTGACTCTCATGAGGCAGGTAGCTCCTACCTGAATCCACCAAACTGTCACCTGAGTTCAAAGGCAGAGAGCTCCCAGTTTCTTGTCCAGTTCTCCATGCAGTTCCTGCTCCACATTGAGGCTCATTGTTTCTAGACCATCTCAAATCCTTTACAGTCTCTGTTCCTGTGAAGAAAAGGCTTGACAAAGGCATAGTAACATTTATAAACATTAACAAAGCCACAATAACATTTGTGCAAAATACAGGCACCAAAGTCATGCTTCCTCAGTCTCCAGCTGGCCCTCAGAAATCCTCAGCAGGTCTTCAGCAGCTCTGGCTGGCCTTTATAAGTCTGCATTCTCAAAATCAAAGTCACTTTATCCAGCCTCCATGTGGCTTGCTCCAAGAAATTCTGTTTCAGTTTTTAATTCTCATTCCTCTTCTCAGTTCTTCTCAATTCTCAGATCAGTTTTCAGTCTAGTAGCAGCTTCCCTGCCTCCATGATGGTTACCTCAGGAAATTCTGTCAGTCCAGCTTATGTTCTTCCTTATATATGGTATAGCTCCTCCTTGTTCTGCCCCTTCCTATTACATGAGCAACTTCCTCTCAAGTGGTTAACTACTTTTGCATTAATTAAATAGCTTAAAGAAGGTGTTAACTTGAAACAAAGTGCTAAGTACCTGCTTACTTGCCAGTACAAAGGGGTATGGAAGATCTTAACATTCCATTGACATTACAGTAGATTGCACCATACAATCACTGAGGAAAAGATGCAGTGAATCATAGTGTAAAGAGGGCAAATCATTTAACCTCTCGTTGCCCCAAACAATTTCCTAATGCTCTGAGATAGAGGAGTCAGATATCTGTTTTGGTAGACAGAGTTATCAACCTGGTAATTCCTCATACTAATGAAGTTACGCACATACACACACACACACATCACTGCAAAAATTGTGGAAAGCAAAAACAAAAAAACAAAAAAGAAATGGTGGAAAGCCTTCTTTATATACAGTAACCATTCCTTGGGATCCTCTAGCAAAAGACCACTGAATTCACAAATGGGAAAAAGTGGGAAATAATCAGTTTACCAAAGCACTTAGACATCCTCTTTCCTCTTATCCATTACCCCAGGCTATGAGCTCCCCTTTTCACCCTTAATTCAAGTCACCAAAAAGGGATGTTATGATCTAACACCTTCTTTGCTTGAAAAAACTCTTAATGGGAAACCTATGTGAATATTGTCTTGGAATTCGATTCAGATGCATTCCATGCATTTGTCTTTTATATAATACTTTTTAATAGGATGTTATTCCTCCTATTAAGAGAAGTCAATGGCCATAGTTAATACAAAGACAAATACAAAGAAATAGAAATTAGGAAATATAAGGGTTTTGCTGGAATCCTAGAATTGGAGATGTAAGGTACTGTAAGCTTATCTGGTCAAACCTTCTCTATTTATAACAAAAGACAATGAGACCCACGGTGATATTTCCTTAAGTTAAAGTATTAAATTCCAATTAAATCTTGGAAGCAGGATATATCTTCTGACTCTAGAGCCATCACATTGTCTGTCCCTCAAGAATTGGAATTTCAAAGTAAATGGCAAGATAATGACAGTTCTCTGGGGAAGAACTATCAGTTATGTGTGAGAATATAATATAGTCAATGTGTTGAATTTAGTGGCTTTTAATAGTAGTATAAAGCAAAAGCACATTAATAAATAAATTTGAAGAAGTGCCCCATGGTGCATAAACAACTGTCCTCAAAATCAACAATATTGGGCTTCATGTTCTGCCTCTGACACATATTAGTTGTGTGATGCTGGGCAAGATATAAGTGTCCTCGAAAATTTTTTATGACTAGAATTGCTAACCTATATTCAGAGAGATAATTATTGTGTTAAGTTTCTGAGGCTGGATTTGAACTCAGGTCCCCCTGACTCCAGAGCCGGTGCTCTATTCAATGTGCCACATAGCCGTCCCAAACTTGTATATTTCTAAAAGATAGAAAATACAATTTCTAGAAGCAGGGTACAATTACAAATTAGAAAAAGCATTTCAGCTGAGCTGTGGCCACATTCTGCTCCAAATAATGTAAAAAAAATACCTCCCAATATGAAGAAATGGTACAGAATTTTCATCATTTTTTAAATTTTTAAAGTTTTATTGATGTGTTTTGTTTTTACATTATACACATTATATAATCACCCTCATTTAATGAGAGATTACATGTGATGAAGTAAAACAATTAACTAAAACTTACAGTGGGCTCATCTGCTAGTACTTACAATATTTCACATCTGTAAAACATTTCCACATTGGGAAAAGAAATGAAAGTAATGCAAGAAAACTATGAAATGAGAATTAACATTTTTGTAAAAGAAGCATAAAAAATACTGAAGAAATAACAACTTAAAAAACAGAATTGGTCTAATGGTTAAAAAGGGACAAAAATTCTCTAAAGAAAAGACCTCCTTACAAATGAAAATAACACAAATGAGAAAGGAGATAAAATTCAAAAGAAAAAAAGATATATAAAATATCACTGAAGAAAATAGAAAATTAGAATTGGACAACTGAAAACTAATGACGCCATGCTATTTCATCAGAAAAGTAACTGACTTGGGCCGACTAGGTGATGCAGTGAATAGAGCACCGGTCCTGGAGTCAGAAGGACCTGAGTTGGGCAAGTCACTAACCCCAATTGCCCTCCAAAGAGAGAGGAGAGAGATAGACAGAGAGACAGAGAGAGAGAGAGAGAGAGAGAGAGAGAGAGAGA
>NW_027187309.1:3546285-3568936 GCF_028583685.1 Petaurus breviceps papuanus
GACAGAGAGACAGAGACAGAGAGAGAGAGAGAGAGGGAGGGAGGGAGGGAGAAGGGGAGGGAGGGAGGAAGGAAGGAAGGAAGGAAGGAAGGAAGGAAGGAAGGAAGGAAGGAAGGAAGGAAGGAAGGAAGGAAGGAAGGAAGGAAGGAAAGAAATTGACCTGGGAAATAAATTGAGAAGACATAATTCAAGAATTATTGGACAACTTGAAAGTCTTGATCAAAAAAGGACTAGACATCATATTTCAAGCAATTATAAAGGAAAACTATCCCAAGTTGTAGATCCAAAGAATAAAATAGAAATCTGTCAATCACTTCCAGAAAGAGCTCCTAAAATGAAACCTCCTGGGAAAGTTACAGCCAAAGTCGAATATTCCGAGGTAAAGGAAAAAATATTGAAAACAGGCAGGAAGAAAAAAAAAACCCTCAAATATCATGGACTCACAGGATCACACAAGATTTAGTTGCTACTACTTAAAAGAGTAAAGAGTTTGGAATGTTATAATCCAGAAGGCAAAGGAGCTAGGATCACGAAGCTAAGAATAACCTACCTTGTAAAAATGAACATAATTGTTCAGGTGAAATGTTGATATTTAATTAAATAGACCACTTTTGAGCATTATTATGAAAAGACAAGAGCTAAGTAGAAAATTTGAAAAACTCAAGATTTCAGAGAAGCACGAAAAGGTAAATATTAAAGAGTAATCATAAGAAACTGAATAAAATTAAACTGTTTGCATTCCTATATAGCAATATGATACCTGTACCTGATAAGAACTTTATCATTAGGACAGTTAGAAGCCATTTACATAGATAGAGGACATGGATGTGAGAAGATTCTGATGAACTCCATCAAAATTATTTCTTCAGCAGAAAAAAAAGGCATGGCTAGCAATCATGATCCTCAGATAAAGCAAAAACAAAAATCAATCTAAATAAAAGAAATCATCTGGGAAACTTCATTTTGATAAAAAATTATAGACAATGAAGTAATATAAAAATTTACAGCAATTTTCCTTGATAAAGCTTTCATTTCTCAAATATATAAAGAATGGAGTCAATTTTCCAAAAATAAGAGCTGTCCCCCAGTTGCTATATTTCCGAGGAATATGAAGAGGCAATTTTAAGAAGAAATCAAAGCAATCTATAATCATATAAAAATGCTCTAAATCACTAGTGTTTGAAGAAATGTATTTTAATATAGTTCTTATGTACAATATTATACCTATCAGAAATGATAAGTGCTGGAAGGAAATAGGGAAAATAGTGAATTAATGAACTGTTGGAGGAGTTGTGAACTGCTCCAAACGTTTTAGAGAACTATTTGGGACTATGCTCAAAGGGCTTAACTTTTGAGCCAGCAATATCATTACTAGATCTGTACCCCAAAGAGACCAAATTTTTCAAAGGGATCTATTTGTACAAAAAAAATATTTACAGCAACTCTTTGTATGATGGCAAACAATTGGAAATAGAAAGAATGGCTATCAATTGAGGACTGTCTGAACAATTTGTGTCATTTGATTGTGATAGAGTACTATTGTAGTATAAGAAATGATAATGCATGTGGTTTCAGAAAAAAAAACCCTGGGAAGACTTATATGAACTGATGCAAAATGAAGTAAGCAAGCCAGGAGATCATTGTACACAGTTAAGAACAATATTTGTAAGGACGTGAAAAAAAAAGCTGTCAAAAATTAGCTAGTTAGATCATTACAATAATGAAAGACAATTTCAAAAATCTCATGGAGAAAAATGCTATCACTCATCTGAACAATGAACTGATAGACTCTTAGTGCAAATCGAAATATAATTTTTCTCCTTAGTTTTTTTCCTGTGCAATATGGTGAATATAGAAATGTGTTTAGCATGATTAACATGTATTATTGATATCGTTTTGCTTGCCTTCTCAGTGGGAGGGGAAAGAGTGGGATTGAGGGAGAGATTCTGGAATTTAATATTTTGAAAAAATATTAAAAAGAAAAAGAAAGTGGAACTTTAAAGTCCTTAATATGAGGAAAATAAATCATATCTTTACTTATTTCTTATAGCAAAAAATGTACTCAATCCTATTTATTTACAAAAAAATCAATGATTCTTGTATTTTTGGATATACTAATAGTTTCCTTTTTATTTGCCACAAAATACTTAATAATATTTTAAACAATATACCTTTACTTTTTCTTTGATCTCATTTGGACATACACCTTGAAACTGTTTGATTTTCTCATTTTTTTTTCCTTCATAGTAATGGCTTGTGGAATTGGGAAAGACTAAAAATCACTTAGTTCAATTTTCATATTTAATTATAGAAGAAAATGCAGGAAGAAAATGGTTGAGGCCTTTTATAAATTCCTTTATGCTTTCTTGACAGGTGTACATTCCTTACTCAAGTGAACAATTTGATAAAGTATGAAGAATCTTGGTTCTCAGTGTTCTCACTGGTACTTCTTTTATCCTTGGCAGCTTCTTCTTACCTCCTCCTTATCTTACATTACACAGATGTCAATCTGATAGAATTTCCTTAGTCCTCATGATTCTCTTCTGGGTTTTCTCTCTTGTCTTTTTAGGACACAGCTGTCTTGTTTCTCTTTCTTCCTGTCTGATGGCCACAATTTCTCAATGTACTTTATGCTTTATGTCCCATATCATGCTCGCTAAGCTTGTCCCCTTCATTTCACTCTATACACTCTTACTCGGTTACCTTGTCTACTCCTTTGAGTTCAATCATCATCTTTATACAGATGACTCAATGATCTGCCTAATTCCTGAGCTCTTTCCTGACACCTCAAGACCTATGTGATTATCTCTCTATTAGACAATTCAGTCTATGTTGTCTCAACATGTCAAGACTTACCATGGCAAAAACAAATCGCAATATCTTACCCCACCCCCAAAATCTCTGCCCTGCTGCAGAATTTTCTTGTGATTATCAAAGGCATCATGGCCTTCCAGTAATGCAGTTTTTCATCTTTGGAATTAATAAATATCAGTTTCTATGATAATGCTTGGAATATATATATATATGAGAAAAAAAATCAGCTCCTACCCTGGAGCAGAACTAGAAGAGGAGTAAAGGATGGCTAGCTTAGGTACTTCCTTAAAATAAAGATTCTTGGAGGAACCATAATGGGAGGAAAGGTAGAGAGATCTTCCAGAATAAGAAGGGAACTGATGCATGATTACAAAGTCCAGAGGCTCATCATATATAGTGAATTAGTGGGCAAGTCTTGTTGATTCTACCTCTACATCTCATGTATCTATTTCCTGATTTCTATGCATGATGTTAAAACAACTCACCTGACTTGAACAGTATGGCTATTGGTTCTAGACCTAAATAACTATGATATTACCACTTTCCATCTGCATGACTTGGCTGGCTATGTTTTTTCTTCTTATCTGGTACAATTTTAACTCTAATTCTTATTCAGTCCTAACTTGAAACAGCTTGGGCTGTGATTTTGTGTATTAGTGCGGTTGTTTTTTGCCTTTTGCTCTCTCTCTCTCTTTCTCTTTCTGACACTATCTGGCTTCAGATCTTGCTCATCTTTTCTCTGGATTATTCTTTTGGTTTACCATAGACTAGGGTTTTCAGCATTACTCTTATCACCTAGCAGGTAGCACAGAGTTTTGCATCACCTGTGATCTTCACATCAGCCCTCTGTCTCTTTTGTCTACTGAAAAAAAGCTCTATTCTGTAGTACTCCATTGTACCCTTTATAGCCATTTTTAGCACAAGGGAACAGTTAAGACTAGAACCCTGGTCTTTGTTCTTCTGTTCTAACACACTTTTAGCTCAACTATAGTACCTCCTAAGAGTTCATTTTCTCTGGGAACTCTGAATTACACAAATTAACTTTCATTTCTACCCAAGCCCATTATGTTTTTTTCTTTTAATGCTCCTTCTACAAGCATCTGATGTCACAATATTCCTGCATAGTATTTCAATATTACTAATTGGAACTGTATGTTGCATTTGCAAGAAAATGATGATGATGAAGAGGATATGATCATGATTGATTATGATCACTTTTTAATCCTGCCTCTGGGGAGAGGATAATGGAATAGTGCTTTAATTTTATATATTCTTATATCTGAGTGAGGGAATTATTTTGGTGTATAGTCTTTCTGCTGGGTACTCTGTGAATCTATTATGATGTAGTGATAGTTTACTGGATATTAAGTCAAAATGTTAGGTTTTGAATTCTGCTTTTTGTCTATGTTATGTGTGACCCTAAGCAAGTCTCTTTCCCTCCCCTGACCTCAATTTCATTATTTCCACAAGGAAAGGTTGTAAGATATTATCTGTAAGCTGCCTTATAGGCAGATAGCTGGTACAGTGTCCTAGTTTTGAGTCAGGAAGTCTCATCTTCCTTAGTTCAAATCTGGCCTCAAATATTTACTAGCTTTGTGACCTTGGGCAAGTCACTTACCCCTGTTTTTCTCAGTTTCAGTAAAATGAACTGCAGAAAAAAATGGCGAATCACTCCAATATCTTTGCTAAGAAAACCCCAAATGGGGTAAAAAAAAAAAAGTCAGACATGACTGAAAAAACATTAAGCAACAACAATCTGTCTTACAGCTCTAAATTCCCAATGCTAAAACTCTGTATGGGAATTTGTGTAGAGTGTGAGGCACACACGTAGCTGGGCCAAGTGTTTTCTGTGTGAATGATATGGAGAAATTATTTCTCAGAAAGTGTAAGAATTGTATTAATTGCTTTGTGTGACTGTGGACACTATCTCAGTTGTACCAATGATGAGATCTCACCACATAATGGAAAATGAAACTTCTTTTTTTCAATAGTTAACATGGGACAAATAGGAGTGACTTTGTTGCTTCCTTCCAGAGGAAAATTTAACCTGCATCAACTTAAGTGAAACACAAAAGGACAAGCCTCCCCTTTCATTTTAAAATTCAATCTTCTAAGAACATTTATTCAGTTATTGAACTCATTGTTTCTGGAAACTTTCCACTGGAATGTCCCTGTTAATTTGAGAAGTTAGTAATCCAATTACCTCCATTGATTGCTTTTTTTTTAATTCCACTGATTAATAATTTAATGCTTTTTGAAACTTTAAAAACATATCCCTTTAGTCATATTATTTTTCCTCAAGAGAGCACATTCTCATTCTTACTTTTTGACATTTTATTAACTTAAAGAGTCTGGTAATATAATTACTATTGAGGTTTTTTCAATTTAACATTTCTCACTGCTGTGGCCTGGGTAAAATGAAAGTAAACACATTTTTTTTGGAGAATTTCATTTCATTAAAGAAGATGCTGGCCCTTACCTACTGATTTGTTCTCAGACTCACATGTCTAATAATGGCATTATCGGAAACCAGTCAAAAATGAGAGGGAAAGATGATTTAAGAACCCAAGGATAAGATGCATGAGTAATGTTTCAAGGCACAGAGAGTAGTTAGTCTTGTAAAGGGAAAGCTGGGGGACAATTGAATAACCATTCTCCTGTATGGGAAAATGCTTGTGATTGAGAAGCTGTAAACCAGCTTCTATCCATCATTACTGAAGAAAGAGCAAAGAGACGTGTGGTATAAGGGGCATTCAGATTAGGAAAACTTCCCATAGAGGAATGGAAATGTTGTGATTGAGGGCTCTCTTTTTTTATGAGTACTCAACATGAGCTGTTACATACAGTAATACATATCTCTGACAAAGTTTTAGTAGTTCTTTCTTGAAAACAGTGGGTTAGGCAAGAGAAACTCAAGGCTTGTGTTGCATAATGTTACCTGAACTTAAGCAAAGAAAAATGAATTAGTAATTATCATAAGTTCATATTAATTCTGTTTAGACAAGTGCATGTATTTATGTATGTATGTATATATATATATATATATATATAGCTATGTGCATATACATCCACATTTACATATACATGTCCATCCATATACTGATAATAAAGACATGAAAATATATACAATGACAATGTTTTTTCCCCTTATATAGCTGGATGTATTTAAATAATGTATGGTATTTAAATATGGATGCATAATTAATGAATATAGGAATAGAGACTACACTTGTATTTTCATTGGCGTAGTGAAATCACAAGTATGAAAACTACCTCTAAAACTGAAGATGGGCATCTTTGTAATTTGTAATCTCAGAGATTTACTAGAACATTGAAGTTAAATGACTTGCCCAGGGTCACAAAGCCAGTACTTAATAGAGGTAGGACTTGAATTCAGGTCTTTGAGGCTTCAAGACCAGGTGCCTCTTTTTAATAATGTGTAACTGACAGGTAATTTTTTTCCATGCTCCCCTAATTTGCTGATAACATAACCCTTTATCTCTGAATCATGTACCCATGTTGACCTCATTTTAGTAAATGGTCTGAGATGTTTTAGCTGGTTGGTTTTTGCCAGACTGCTTTCTAGTTTTTTTTTCCCCCTGCAATTTCTTTTGACTAAAGTTACAGCACCAAAGTTTGGATCTTTGAGTTCATCAATCTTTAGACAGCTGCTGTCATTTACTCATGTGTATTATGTACCCACTGACCACCTACTCTATTTCTTATCCAGTACCAGCTTGTTAGATGATTAACAATTTATATTATGGTTTAAAGCTGGTGTTGATGGGGCACTTTCCTTCACATTTTTTTTTCATTTATTCCCTATATAGTCTTAACTTTTTATTCTTCCAGATGAATTTCATTATTTTGTCTAGTTCTGTAACATAATTCTTTGGTAGTTTATTTTTCTTATATTACTGCTATAGTTAGAATTTCTAATACTATATTGAATAATAGTGGTGATAATGAATATATTTGCTTCATTCATGATCTTATTGGGAGAACTTCTACTTTATCCACATTCTAGATAATGTTTGCTCTTGGTTTTTAGATATATTCCATTTGTTGTGTTAAGAAAAGCTTCATTTATTCCTAATTTTCCAGTGTTTTAGGAATGGGCATCTAATTTTGCCAAATGCTTTTTGTGCATCTATTCAAATAATCATATGATGTTTTCCTTATTGATATAGTCAATTATTCTTATAATATTGAACCAGCTTTGCATTTCTGGTATAAATTCCACCTGTTCAAAATGTGTGATCTTTCTTATATATTGCTATATTCCCCTTGCTAGTATTTTATTTATTTTTTTTAATTAACATTCATTCGTGAAATGAGTCTGTATTTTTTCTTCGTTTTTACTCTCCCTGGTTTAGACAACAAAATCATAAATGTAATAAAAGGAATTTGGTAGAACTCCTTCATTAGCTCTTTTTTTCAAATAGTTTATTTCATACTGGGATTGTCCTTTAAACGCTTAATAGATTTTGCTTGTAAATCCATCTTATTCTGGGGAATTTTTCTTTAAGGAACTCATTTATGGCACATTCAATTCCCCCTCCACCCCCATGGTAGGGTTATTTAAATATTCTATTTCCTCTTCTGCTAATCTGGACAGTTTGTATCTTTGTAAATATTCATCCATTTCATTTAGGTTGCCATATAATTGAATAAAATATCTCCTCATAATTGCTTTAATTTCTTCATCATTTGATGATGCATTCACTCTTTTCATTTTTATACTATTGATTTGGTTTCCTTTCTTTTCTTTAAACCAAATTAACCATTGTTTTAACTATCTTATTGGTTTTTCCTAAAATCAGCTTCTACTTTTGTTTATTAGTTTGATTTTTAACTTTCAATTTTATTAATCTCGTTTTTGTTTTCAGAATTTCTATTTTGTTGTTTAATTTGGAATAGTTAGTTTGTTTTTTCTTAGTTTTTTTAGATGCATGCCCAATTCATCAATCCATTCTTTGACTCTTTTTATTTATTTATTTATTTTACTAATGTAAGTTCTTAGAGAAATACATTTTATCTAAGTACAACTTTTGCTGCATCTTATTTCAGGATATGATTACTGACTTCTTTCAGTAACTAGCTTGCTCTTTGGTTCTAAGATATCTACCTAGGTTTCCTTTATAATTTCTTGCAATATGATGCCTAGTCCCTTTTTTATCCTGGCTTTCAGACATTCCAATAATTCTTAAGTTATATTTCATCTTATTTATATGTAATTCAAAAAAGAACAAATGCCATATAAAGTTTTAAAAATGTTTTTAAATTTTGGAAATTAATGTTTTATAAAAGCAAAATTTTAACTTTATAGAATTATATCCACATATCTATTGAGGAATACAAAATTCATTATGAAATATCTAAATTTATCCCTAAACATTGTGAGAAACAGAGAACTGTTTATTTGATAGTTGGATATATAAATAGTTCAGAAATGTACACTTATGCTCAAAGCTTAGAGGATTAAGCAAGTTTTTTTTTTTCAACATGGGTCAAAAACTGTTGACATCTCTTGCCCCTAATATGTCCTTCCCTTACCTGTGACTTTACTTCCTTAGTCTTGCTAGGGAAATTCCCCTCAAATTGAGCTTCACAGGAACATTAATGCTAAAATGTAGAGTGCAAGATGTGAAGCATATTATTCAGAGAGCAGAGGGGAGAAAGCACATTTCCTCTCAGAAACATGCCCCTCCTGTGCCCATGCCTAGAAAAAAAGCTAAGATTGTTTTGTTTAACTTGCAGGTCTTCAAAGATTTATCTACAATTTTTTTTAATTTAAAAAGCAGGTACTAATTGTTCCTAATGAATTATCTCACTTCAAAGATTTTATTCCTTAGATACCTGTATACTTGAAACATTTGGAATGTTAGTTACATGTTTTAGCCTCTCTGGTTAGTCTGTTAGGCTGTATGTGTGTGTGTGTGCATGTATATGTGTGTGTGTGCATGTGTGTGCACATTTGTGTGCATGCCTATAGTGGCAAGGAAGAAACAGAAAATAAGGAAAAGGTTAGACTTTAAAAAAATATATTACCACCAATAAAAGTCTTGATTGAGGGAATGTCTGTCATTTCCACAGTGTGGACTAAAAAAGAAAACGAATCTGTTTGCTGATTAAATAGAAAGAAGAAAAAAAAGGCAGAGACCTCTGGGTACCTCTCAGTCTTTGCCACTTCGTCTATTGCCAGTGTTAATAACTCCACTGTTGATGTAGAAATACCAAGTTCGACATCTGCTAAGCCACATTAACTAACTTGGAATCCACTGTGGGCATGTATCCATAGCACATCATTCAGGAGGATGGGGGGAAAACTTGGAAAAGTAATGTACAGCTGTGGGACTTGGTAATCATAAAGAAGCTGAGAAAAAGCATTGGGGGGTTCCATTACCCAATGCCACAGAGGAACTGAACTTCAATGGCTAGGCATGGGAAAAGTTCCCAGAAGAATAGCTTCCTTGTACTTTATTCTGGCAGATAATGGTTCATCAGATTCTTATTTTCCCTGATCTGCAAAGATTCCTTTTATGGCAGATGGAAAGTACCCAGGAAATGCTTGTCCAACTGATATAAATACTACTTTAATAGGCTCTTTGGATTACTTTTCATCTGATGCCCTGTCCAGAAATACATAGTTAAGAAGTGTTACTGTCCAAAGGCAGAAAATCAAACATTAGACCTTGGCTTTGCATTGCTTTTTCTTTCTAGAGGACAAAAAAATGCTGGTTCTGGGAGCTGTGATCTATACTAGGAAAACATACCTGCATCTACAAATACACATGGAAAGCACACAATAGCATCAAATTAGAGCTTGTTCCCTATGCTATCAGTAATTAGAAATGCATTTTTGGGAGAATGACAATTTATAGTCAGTCAAAATAAATATAATAATATATTTATGTAAAATAGCACTTTCATCTATGTTAAGGGAGTCATGGTGAAATAGTGTCTAGTTTGGACTTGGAGACAGCAATATCTGATTTTGAATCTTCTATCATTGAAATGTAAGAAATCACTATGTGTAAGTCCCCTGAGCCTAAGTCAATTCCCTTGGATGTGGGCAGTTTTGATTTTCATTGTAGAGAAAATTTGCACACAGATAATTAATACTTGACATATTGATTGGGTGAGACATATGCACATATTTGAGCACTTCAGAATGATTGGATCAGTTCACAACTCCACCACCAATGCATTAGTGTTACAATTTTCCCACATCTTCTCCAGTATTTATCATTTTCCTATTTTGCCATGTAAGCCAATCTGAGAGGTGTGATGTGCTACCTGAGAGTTGTTTTGATTTCCATTTTTCTAATCAATAGAGAGTTATAGCATTTTTTATATGTTTATACATATATTTAATTTCATCCTCTTAAAACTGCCTGTTCATATCCTTTGACCATTTATCACTTGGGGAATGACTTGTATTCTTATAAATTTGACTCATTATGTGTGTGTGTGTGTGTGTGTGTGTGTGTGTGTGTTTGTGTGTATGAGAAATGAGGCCTTTATCAGTGACACTGGTTGTAAAAATTCTTTCCCAATTTTCTGGTTTCCTCCTAATCTTGGTAACATTGGCTTTGTTTTTTCAACTTAAAATAATCAGTTGCATTTCATAATGTTCTCTATCTCTTGTTTGGTCATAAATTCCTCCATTTTCTATAAACTTGGCAGGTAAACTATTCCTTGATCCCCCAATTTGCTTATAATATCAGCCTTTATATCTAAATCATATATCCATTTTAACTTTATTTTGGTATACAGTGTTGGGTGTTGGTCTATGCCCAGTTTCTGCAGTACTATATTTCAGTTTTCCCAATAGTATTTGTCAAATAGTGAGTGCTTATCCTAGAGGATGAGGTCTTTGGGTTTATCAAATAGTAGATTACTATAGATGTTGACTACTGTGTCTTGTGTACCTAGTCTATTCCACTGATTCACCACTCTATTTATTAATCAGTAAAAAGTAGTTTTGAGGGGGTGGAGTCAAGATGGCCGAGTAGCAGCAGGACTTCCACATGGCTTCAGCTTCCAATTCCTCCAATTCATGTGAAAAGTGACTCTAAACAAACTTTGGAGATACAGAACCCACAAAATGACAGAGAAGCTAACCTCTCACTGAAGACAGCCCAGTAGGCCAGCAGGAAGGGGCCAGCACAGCACTCTGGGAGCCAAGCCCAGCCCCACATGACCCAGAGTTCTTAGCCTCAGGGAGGTCACAACTAGCTTCTGGCTGCAGGCACTTCAGATCGCCAGCAGGTGTGGCAGTTTCCAGGATAATCAACCCATAGATGCTAAGGGCAAAGTGAGAGGTCAGTACAGTGTGGACTTTGGGATATGGGAGTTAGGGAGTGTGGTCAGACTTTTGCCCCATGGAGGGAGAAGCTGCTGAGGCATGGTGGCCATGCACCTGCTGCCAAATGACTGCTTCAGATCTCCTGGCCCATAGATTGTGGGGGGCCTAAGCAACTAGCCTGAGGGCTAATCGCTCTTGCTTAAATGTGCTTGTACCTGGATCATGGTCTAGGGTGGAGGTACTGGGGTGCATGACCTGTTTGCCAGAGCATTTGGAGTATTCAGAGAGGGCAGTCAATTAATTCAGCAGCTGTGAAAACCCCAGGGATTTGGGACAAAGCTCCCTTCTCTGTTAGAAGAGTTCTTCTGTGGCATAAAGCTCAAAAGTCAAGAAATTGAGTGGCAACATGAGCAAGCAAAGGAAATAAAGCAAGCAGAGCAGTCTGCCATTAGACTCCTATTTTGGGGACAAAAAGGATCAAAGCATGGAATAGAAGGAAGGCAATGAAATCAGAAATCCTGCACCAAAAGCTTCTAAGAAAAATATGAGCTGGTTATAGGCCAGACAGGAACTTAAGAAAGATTTTTAAAAGCAAGTATCAGAAATAGAGGAAATATTGGGAAGAGAAATGAGAATGATGCAAGAAAATTATGAAATAGTCAACAACCTGACTGAAGAAAATAACACCTTAAAAAATAGACTAACTCAAATGGCAAAAGAAGCTCAAAAAGCAAATGAGGAGAAGAATGCCTTAAAAAGCCCGATTTGCCAGATGGAAAAAGAATCTCAAAAGCTCACTGAAGAGATTCATTCCTTCAGAATTAGATTGGAGCAAATGTAAGCTAGTGACTTTATGAGAAATCAAGATACTATTAAACAGCTCTCAACAAATGAAAAAATTAAAGGCAATGTGAAATATTTCATTGAAAAAAAAAACACTGACCTGGAAAATAGATCCAGGAGAGAGAATTTGAAAATTACTGGACTACCTGAAATCCATGATGAAAAAAAGAGCCTAGTAATCATCCTCAAGAAATTCTCAAGGAAAATTGCCCTGATGTTTTAGAAACAGATGGCAAAATAGAACTTTAAAGAATCCACCGATCACCTCTTTAAAAAGATCCCAAAAAGATAACTCCTAGGTATATTATACCCAGGTTATGGAGTTCCCAGATCAAGTAGAAAATATTACAAGCAGCCAATAAGATACAATTTGAATATTGTTGAAACATAATGAGGATAACACAGGATCTGGCAGATTCTACACTGAGGGATAAAAGGGATTGGAATATGATATTCTGGAGGTCAAAGGAGCTAAGATTAAAACCAAGAATCACCTACCCAGCAAAACTGAGTATCATGTTTCAGAGGATAGTATGGTCATTCAATGAAACAGAGAACTTTCAAGCTTTCTTGAAGAAAAAACCAGAGGTGAATAGAAAATTTGACATTCAGATCCAAGAAGCAAGAGAAGCATGAGCAGGTAAACAGGGAAAACAAATCATAAGGAACTTATCATAGTTGAACTATTTACATTCCTACATGGAAAAATGATAATTGTAACTTATGAAACATTTCTCATTATGAGAACAGTTGAAAGGAATAGCAATGTGTGTGTGTGTGTATATATTTAAGTATGTGTATATATATATATGTATGTATGTATGTATACATATAAATGTCTATATAGGAGGGTATATGGGTGTATGAATACTTATGTGAGTTTGTGTATATATGTGTACAGGGGTGCATAAACAGAGGGCACAGGACCAATTGAATCAGAAGGCATGATACTTAAAAGGTGAATTTAAGAGGTGAGACAGCAATATAATGAGAGGAGATGGGGAGAGAAAGAATGTGGTAAATTATCTCATATAGAAGAGGCAAGGAAAACCTGTTACAAAGGAGAGGAAGAACAGGAAGGCAAAAGGGAGTGAGTCCACCTTATTCTCATTGAATTTGGCTTATGGAGGGAATGACATACACACTCAATAGGAGAGTAAGGGGGAAGGGGATGAGAGAGGGGATTAAGGAAGGGAGGGAAAGCTGGGGGGGAGGGAATTTGGAAGCACCCACTTTTGAAAACGGATAGGATAAAACTAGTGAGGGGTCAGATAAGATGAAGTGAAATATAGTCAGTCTTTCACAATATATCCACTGTAGAAATGTTTTGCTTAGCGACACATGTGTGATAGTAATGGAATATAAAGATTCCCCTGTATTGGCTTGGTTTTCAAATTGATTGTGTTAAAACCCAGAGCTTGTTAATCCCACCTGTGGGATGGACTTGTTGATGTGAAAAGAGAGTCCTGAACTGGGAGGAGCTGGTGACTTAGATTTGGAGACACACAAGAGAGAGGCAGAAGAACTTTTTGGAAGCAGCACCTCATGGAGGCAGAGAGAGAGACTGAGAGAATTGCTGGGGGCCACTTTGAATTGCCCTGGACTTTTGAGACTTGCCCCCTGAACTGCCAAGGACTGAGGAGACATGGCTCTTTTGCTGGTACTTTGTCTGTCTGTTTTGATGTTGTTTTGCCAGATTTGTCCACTGGTGAAAGACAGTCTTGTTGTTGAAGAAGTCCTGGAACCTGGCTTTTGGTTAAGAAGCCCTGAGATTGTCCTGCAGACAGAGAGTGAATACTGTCCACTGGTGAAGGACAGTGCTGTTGTTGCAGGGGTCTGGAGACTGTCCTGCAGACAGAATGAATACTGTCCACTGGTGAAGGACAGTGCTGTTGTTGCAGGGGTCTGGGAACCTTTCTGTTGGTTCAGAAGCCCTGAAGAAGGATTTTCTTGTTGTATGTTCACAGAAATCCTGGGAGAGGGTTTTGCTAATGTTTTCAGGAGTTCTAGGACTGTTCTACAGACAGAGGATGAATTAATGAAGAGACTGGCAATGTATCTTGTGGCCTTGCTAAGCCTTGTCTCCCCAGGAACTAAGATTGCTGAGAACTTGCCTCCTGTCAAGATGAAGAAAAGACCTCCATTTGGGTATTAAGTGCTCTGCTTAAACTTGATATAACTCTGGGGTAGATTCAATTGTGATCCAGGGGTGGAGAACTTTTGACCTTTTTGTGTTCTATGATTGAACAAATGAATGTACTTTACTTAGATTGGAAACTAATCTCCATTTGAGAAGAGGGGCTTTGTGGTGGACTAAGTGAAGGTACAGCCTAGGGGTGGAGTAGTATTTAGAACAGGGACTTTGTAGTTGATTGAATGAATGGAAGGTCCTGGGTGGAGTAGTACTTGGAGATTATTCAATCACACTTAGTAAATGCTGTATTTTGAATGATGTCGTGTTTTGATCTTCTCTGTTCTTGGTTTGTCACTGAATAAAATGGAGAGCACCTATGCTGGTATTCTAAACCTTGGGAAGTTGCCTTTCCTTGGCTTTACATTACAACATGTACAACCTATATTGAATTGCTTATCTTCCCACTAAGGGAGGGTGAGAAGGGAGGAAGGGAATGACACTGGAATTCAAAGTTTTAATATGAAATATATATATACATATATATATATATATATATATATATTACTATTATTTTTAATTTAACAGGGAAATAATATATTAAGGAATTGGGCATAGAGTTCTACTGTGCCCTACTGGAAAATAAGGGGTTTTGGGGGAAGATATGGGAGAGATGAATCTTGATACTATTTTTTAATCTCTATAAAATAATTATTTGGTATTTATTTTGGTATTGACACTGAATAAGTAAATTAATGTAGGTAGAATTGCCATTTTTTATTATATTAGCCTGACCTATCAATAAGCAGCTGATGTTTTTCCAATTATTTAGATCTGACTTTATTTGTGTGAGAAGTGTTTTGTCATTGTCTTTATATAGTTCCTGGATTTGTTCTATTATTCTATTCACTTGCTTAACTTTTTTTTTATTTTATGGATAAATTTATCTAGTTCATAAAGAGGGAGGTTGAGGTCTTCCAGTAGAAGAGTTTTGCTGTCTATATCTTCCTGTAATTCCCTTAACTTCTTATCCAAAAATCAGAATGCTGTGCTACTTGCTGCATATATGTTTAGTAATGATATTACTTCATAATCTCTGGTACTTTTTAAAAAGATATAGTTTCCTTCCTTATCTCTCTTAATTTATCTTATCTTTTTTAACGTATCTTTTAATTTGGGAATAGCACTCCCAAATATTTTGTAATGTCTACAATAAATTTATTATTTGTTTAAAGCAAAGTTTATTCCAAGTTCACCATATTGGGTAGACTTTTTTTTTCTTTTTGGATGGGAGAAGGTAGGGCAATGGGAGTTAAGTGGCTTGCCCAAGATCACACAGCTATTTTTGTGTTAAGTGTCTGAGCCTGGATTTGAACTCAGGTCCTCCTGACTCAAAGGATGGTGCTCTATTCACTAGCCACCCCTACTGTAACTTTAAATGGAATTTTTCTTTCTGTCTCTTGATGTTGGGCTTTGTTAGTAATATATAGAAATGCAGGTGATTTATGTGGGTTTATTTTACATCCTGCAACTTTTCTAAAGTTGTTCATTATTTCAAGTAGTTTTTTTACTTCACTCTCTAGGATTCTTTAAGTTATATCATCTGCATTATATTATATTATATCATTATATCATCTGCAAAGAGTGACAATTTAGTTTTTATTTTTTTGCCTATTCTAATTCCTTCAATTTTCTTTTCTTCTCTTATTGCTAAAGCTTTGTGTATCTAGTACCATGTTGAATAGCAGTGATGATAATGGGTATCTTTGTTTCACCCCTGATCTTATTGGAAATGCTTCTAGCTTATCCCCATTACATATGATACTTGCTGATAGTGTTAGGTAGATGCTACTTATTATTTTAGGGAAGGTTCTTCTTATTCCTATGTACTTATGTTTTTAATAAGAATGAGTCTTGTATTTGGTCAAAAGCTTTTTCTGCATCCATTGAGATAATTATATTGTTTCTCTTAATTTTGTTGTTGATATGATCAATTATGCTGATAGCTTTCCTAGTATTGAACCATCCCTGCATCCCTGGAATAAATACTACTGGGTCTTAGCATATTATTCTCTTGATAAGTTGCTGTAATCCTTTGCAAATATTTTACTTATAATTTTTGCACCTAATTTGTTAGGGAAATTGGTCTATAATTTTCTTTCTCTGTTTTGACTCTTCTAGGTTTAGGTTCCAGTACTGTATTTTTATCATAAAAAGAATTTGGTAGTACTCCTTCACCCATTTTCCCAAATAATTTACATAATATTACAATTAATTGTTCTTTAAATTTTAGATAGAATTAGCTTGTAAATCCATCTGGCCCTGGAGATTTTTTCCAAGGGAGTTTATTAATGGCATATTCAATTTCTTCTTCTGAACTGGGGTTAAGTATTTTACTTTATTTTCTATTAATCTGGGCATTTTTTGGTAAATATTCATCTATTTCACTAAGATTGTTGAATTCATTGCCATGCAGATGGGCAACATAGTTCCTAATTATTGTTTTAATTTCCTCTTTATTGGTAGTTAATTCCTCTTTTTCATTTTTGATACTGGTAATTTGGTTTTCTTCTTTCTTTTTTCAATCAAATTAACCCAATGTTTATCTATTTTATTGTTTTTTTCTCATAAAACCAGATCTTAGTTCTATTTATTAGTTTAGTAGTTGTCTTAATTTCAATTTTATTAATCTCTCCTTTGGTTTTCAGAATTTCTAATTTGGTATTTAGTTGTGGATTTTTAATTTGTTCTTTTTTTTTTTTTTTTTTTTTGCTTTTTAGTTGCATGCTCAATTCATTGATTTCCTCTTTTTCTATTTTACTCATGTTAGGATTTAGAGATATAAAGCCTCCCCTAAGAACCACTTTTGCTGCATCCCACAAGTTTTGGTATGTTTCTCATTATTGTTGTTCTCTTGGATGAAGTTATTGATGATTTCTGTGATTTGTTTTTTGACCCACTAATTTGCAGGGGGGCAAGGTACGGCAATTGGGGTTAAGTGACTTGCCCAAAATCACACAGCTAGTTTTTTGTGTAAGTGTCTGAGGCAAGATTTGAACTCAGATCATCCTGACTCCAGGACCAGTGCTCTACTCATTCTTTAAGATTAGATTATTTAGTTTCCAATTAATTTTATCTATTTCTCCATGTTCCTTTATTACATATGATTTTATTGCATCATGATCTGAAAAAGTTGCATTTAATATTTTTGCCTTTCTACTTTGGATTGTGAGGTTGTATGACCTAATACAGTCAGTGTTTTATAGGTACCATGTACCACTGAGAAAAATGTATATTCCTTTTTATCCTAATTCAACTTTCTCCAGAGGTCTCCCATATTTAACTGTTCTAAAATTCTCTTCACCTCCTTAACTTCTTTCTTGTTTATTTTGTGGTCACATTTAACTAGTTCAGAGAGGAGGAGCTTGAGGTCCCCCACTATAATAGTTTTGCTGTCTGTTTCTTCCTGTAACTCCCTTAACTTCTCCAAAAATCTGGATGCTATACCTCTTGGTGCATATATCTTTAATAATGATATTACTTCATTATATCTGGTAAATTTTAGTTAGCTTTACATTTGCTTTTTCTTTGAGATCAGGATTCCTATCCCTGCTTTTTTCTTTTTTTACTTCAGCTGAAGCATAATATATTCTGCTCTAGTCTTTTACCTTTTACCCTCTGTTTATCCTTGTTTCAAAAGTGTTTTGGGGGACGGCTAGGTGGTGCAGTGAATACAGCACCAGCCCTAGAGTAAGGACGACCTGAATTCAAATTCGACCTCAGACACTTAACACAAAAACTAGCCATGTGACTTTGGGCAAGTCACTTAACCCCAATTGACCTCTAAAAAGCAAAAAAAAAAAAAGTGTTCTTGTAAACAACATATTATTAGATTATGGTTTTTAATCCATTGGTACTATGATATTTTTAACAAATACACATGATGAAACAGTCTCTCCTTTGACACACTATCCAGATGCCCTGTGGTTTAGTTGAGTCCCCACACTTTCTTCCCTATGCATTATCAATAACGGGGAATAACAGAGTTTGAGGATTAGAAAAGACTTCAACAGTTATCTAGTCCAACCAGAGTATGAAAAGATTTTATAGATTATATTAATATTAATGCAAGATGTGATTATCCATCTTTGTAAGACCTCTTCAAACCTTTTTTCCTATACTCTGCCCCTCCCCATCCTGCTACTTTGTATGCTCAGAAATTTCCAAAATTTTGTTAGCAAACTGTCGTTTATCCTTATCTCACATTCTTTCTAAACTTGGTTCTTCCCAGAATACATTGCATCCCTCACCAACCTGTCCAATATAAGTTATTCTTTTGATCACATTCTATGACACACCAGGTCTAGAGGAGGAAGAGAAGGCATCTTGTTTTGCTCCCCACTACTATTTCAAGATCTGCTGCCAAAATTTCTCTGCAGATCCTTTTCTTTTGAAGTTTACTTGCTCCATTTAAATTCTAGCTATTGCATTGCTGCCCAAATATTATGTCCTCTAGTTTATTGGGCCTAACTTGAGCCAATTGTTAAATTTTCAGTGTAAGCACTTATACCTCTGAAGATAGCAAAGTACAGATCAGGGCTTGATTTATTGTTTTGTTCATTTTCTAGAAGTAAAGTAATATAGAAAATTCTATTAATGCAGACTAACCTAAAAGTTGTGTCTTTTGTGTACTTTTTTTTTTGGAGAGCTTGTTGTTAAACATTGACAAATTAGTCCCTGTCTCATAACTCTCTTTTCTCAAAGAGTGTAATAACTAGATAACAGTTTATTCTCATACTTAGGAACTTGAATATATATGTTGATATCACTTTGAATACTCTTGATGACATCACTCTCTTCAGATCCCATGATTTGTGTTTATACTCAATCCCTTTCAGTATTATTATCATATTTTATTATTACATTATAAGTACAGTAGTCCTTATATAGTCATGCAAACCTCCCTGCATGTATGTGTGCATGCATGCACATATGTATGTATGCACATATATATTTACACACATACATACACTGAGAAAATTGGAGATAATCACAAAAGAACAATATCAAGGTTTAAAGAGGATTCAAGGATCTCTGAATTTCAGTTTTAGGTTTCTCTCTATCCTCTAAAACCACAATGAGAAAAAAGGGAAATTGTGAAATTTATCCCACTGCCCCATTTTCTGGGGCTAAATAGTCAACTGTGTGTACTATTGAGTCACTACAAGTTTTCCCTGACACTTCCGTACCATTTGCTTAGGGCAATGCAGGCTTCTGGTTGCTTTAGAGAAAATAGATGTTGTATCCAGGGGACTGCAATGTAGACTAATACTTTAAGAAAATCCTGTGGACTTCACAGAGTACATAGGGCTTGCTAGTCAAAGTTAAAATGGTTCTGGCATATCACCTTTCCAATGTGATTTAGATACTCAGCCTAATCTTAATACAAATGTTTCTTTTTTTCCTCTCACTTACACAGCCAAATTGATAAGGATAACACATTTTTTAAGCATTTCTGGTTAATTAATACTGTTTTAAATATTAATGTACTAGAGTCCCTCAGTGAATAAACTGGTCAAAATTCAGTCTCTAAACCCTAAAATTCTGAGTTTTCCGCTAGCAAGTAGAGTTTCCTATGTCTCTATTTACAATTAATTATACAAGACTAACCCCCAGGATACAGAACTCAAGTCTTCTTAATGATGTGTAGAATAATTGCCTTGTCAATAGATGCCAATGTCTCAAAAAACTTGCACATTAGTACCAGTTTATATCTTGCCTGTTATAAGTTAAGTAGTATTTTACTTTTTAACTTTGTTGAAAGGGGATAACATCTGTGCAAGTGAGGTCAAAAGTAGTTCAAAAAATCCCTATCCTTGACTCTTGAATTCTGTATTGTCAGCCTTGTACTGCTCATGTCTTGCTAAACCTAAACTTTGGGTTATCCTTATGATCCATCTTCGTCCCCCCTACTGATGTTTTGTTTGTGATCATTGGAAGAAGTCATGTTACCATGTTGACTAGGACCACTCTAAGTCTGTGTTATTTAATATCAACTGGACCCCTAACATTGTGTGGCAATCTTTATAATTTTTCCTAATTAGCTCTCACTATACTTTGTATCTTTTCAAAATGTTTTGCTTCTTTCCTTTATCTTAGCTTTCCTTTCTCTCTCTCATCTAAAAACCTCATCTCATACATATTTCCTTTGCAGGAAATAAGGGACATGTTTCATGATTTTCTTCTCCTCTGGATTACCAATTTAAAACTTCAAAAGATCTCTAAAACTTCCTTTGCTCCAGTTCTTAGTGAAGAGTTCTTCCTTCTCATCAAGGTCATCTGCCATTCTTGAAACCTTTATTTCATCTCCTGCCAAGGGTACCCCCCCACATGCGTGTATGCGTGTATCTGTATGTATATATATACATTGGTATATGTAGATACGCACACATATGTGTGTGTATATACACATATACATATGTATGTATGTATTCATAAAGACTGAATTTTCTTTCTGAGGACCACTCCAACTAAATATGAATAGGCTGACTACTAGCAGGCCGATGAGCATATAATTATTTGGGCATGAAAGCCATGAAGTAAATAAGGGACCTGATCAATAAAAAAATATATATTTAATTTGAATGGAATAAATGATTCTTACATACCCTCTGATGCTTTAATGGAGGAGTTGTTAACATTGTGTGTGTGTGTGTGTGTGTGTATGTGTGTGTGTGAAATAAAATTCAAAGACCCCAAGACTAGAACCTCTGATTTAATGGATTCATTGTCACAGTATGTGGGCACTTCTTCATATCATCAGAATGAAGTAAATCTGCATCTTTCCATCCTTTGGGATTAATATCCATTCTCTTACATGAATCCTACATAAGTTATTTCTCAAATATGTTGATGATCTTCATCTGGGAATTTTAATTTTGCTAATTACTTGGGCTAAAAATAGGAGAAAATAGCATAGTTCCTGCCCTCAAGGAGCTTATGATCTGAGAGCAAAAAAGAGACACACACACAGGATAGAATGTAGAAAAGGCAAAAAATGACCTACATATCTTGACATAAGAAATTTGAGGATTGATAAATTTAAAAGGCACTTTCTTTGTTCCAGAACAATGTGTGTTACACTAAATCTCTGAAAGCCTCCAGTTTATATTTCTACTCAAGAGAAATCAATGAGATTTTCTTTTATTTTGTTTTTAGATTATTTAGGACTTCAATATATCTATAATCAAAGGAAATAGAGTCAATAGAAATTGAGAAATTCAATCAGGAAAGGAGAGAAGGAATGACCTTTAGCAAGGTCTCAAAACTTAGGATATACTAGCTTCTCTGTTTCTCACAATCACACTGTCTTTTAAAGACTCTGAATCTGTCCATCTTTGTCACTCTTTCTGTCCTTTATCTCTCCCTGTGTCTCTGTCTCTCATTGAATATAGATAAATACAAGTGATTCTTATGGATATGGTAATGGATAATATTGCCAAAGAGAAAATGTAGAGGAAAAAAGGGCACATGCATAGAATCTTGGATGATTTCATATCAATGTGTGGAAGGAGAAAGTTGATTCATATAATGGGAAAAAATAGTGGTTAAAAAGGAGGGGACAAAAACAGGAAATAGAAAAGCTATTGAGGACAAGAACAAAGAGAATATTAATGGAGAGGATTTACCCTATAGCATAATATACCAAGGGGGAGGTGGGTGACACAGTGGATAGAGTGCCAGGCCTAAAGTCAGGAAGATGCCTAAATCCAGCCTCAGATATTTATTAGCATTGTGACCCTGGGCAAGCCATTTAACCCTGTTTGTCTCACGTTCCTCACCTATAAAATGAGCTTAAAAAGGAAATGGCCAACTGCTCTAGTATCTTTGCTAACAAAACTCCAAATCGTGTCACAAGGAGTCAGAAACAACTGAAGTAATTGAGCAACAAATAATGTGCTAAAGAAAAGTCTAAAATAAGGAAGAATGAGGAAAAGTCATTGGGTTTAGCAATAATAATAATCATTAATAATAATAGCAATAATATTAATTGTTTTCATAATTAGCATTATATAATTCTCTGTCAGGCACTATGCCAAGCACTTTACAAATATAGTGTCATAAGATTCTCACAGAGGATTACCAGTGACCTTGGAGAAAATAGTTTCAAGTAGTATTGAGGATGGGAGTCCAATTAAAATGAATAGAAGAGCAAATGAAGAAATGGAATCAATAGATCTTGAATAAACTAGACTAGAAAGACAAGAGAGGGGCCATTCACTGGAAGACTTATTTTACGGGTAGAAAAGACCTCTATGTAGGCAGAGAGAGAAACAGAGAGAGAGAGAGAGAGAGAGAGAGAGAGAGAGAGAGAGAGAGGGAGAGAGAGAGACAGAGAGAGAGAGAGAGAGAGAGAGAGAGACAGAGACAGAGAGACAGAGAGAGAGAGACAGAGACAGAGGCAGAGACAGAGAGAGACAGAGACAGAGACAGAGAGACAGAGAGAGACAGAGAGAGAGAGAGAGAGAGAGAGAGAGAGAGAGAGAGAGAGA
>NW_027187309.1:3569336-3601853 GCF_028583685.1 Petaurus breviceps papuanus
AGAGAGAGAGAGAGAGAGAGAGAGAGAGAGAGAGAGAGAGAGAGAAGTCAATCATTTCGCTATGGTGTCACTCTTCTGATTGCTGGTCCATGTAGTAGAGAAATGACAGACAGTCTGGAGAAGATTTCCTGCAATAAAGATATACCACTTTCTACAACAACTTTTTGTGAATTCTAATAATGTACTCCAACCATAGACAAAATGTATGAATCACATTTTAGTTTCTAAATTCCATTAGGTCAGAAATTTTAATAGATCATTAGAAATTCCCAGATCATTTTTACAATTCCATAGCATTAGTTTAGCTAAATAATTCTAAACTTTATGTAGCAATGAATTCCAACATCCTTTTGCACATAGAAATAGATTGAGTTAATAGCATTTTCATTCAGACTGATAAAAGCTACAATGTTTTCTAAAGAGATGGTTTGGAGAGAATATTTAACAGTAATTTAAGTGATAGAGAAGAATTAGGTAGTTCATTATGATAGTCTCACAGGAGAGAAAAATGCAGGCATTTTAAATTAAGGCCTGCCTACTTAATATAGCTGTGTTTGGTAAAGTAAGTCTGTGGTGTTAATATTGTAATTCTCCTATCTTTTCTCCAAGAAAGACAGACTTGAAATCTATTTTTGCAAGATAGCTTATTTCTTTGGTTAGAGTTTTCGTTCTTAGATGACAGATATCATTACACAGTCATTGAAATATTCATTCACTATCTTGTTTGAAAATGTAACCAAATGACTAATAATAACAGGTGAAAATTTATGTGATAGCCAAGTAAAATACTTGGAATTCTGAAAAAGGTTTAGAGTAATGGATAGCTATCATAGCTAGAAGAATAAGACTGTATTATGAAATGATTGAAGGTTGCCATATTTTGCTACTACAGTACCAAAGAACAGAAAGGTTTTGTTTAAAATACCTATGTTGAATATATTCTGGATGTCAATTAAATAGTAATGTATATTCTATATCATTTTGCAATTTTTAAAGCACATTCTTATTAACCTGGTGTAGTTTATGTAAGTATTGAACCTTTCCCGTTTTACAGATGATGAAACTGAAGCTCAGAGAGATAAATTGAATTGAATGTGACCTTTAGCAGCAAATTTTGAAGCAACCACATCTATTTTAATCTTATGATCATGAGATGGTATATTTGGAAGGAGACATTAGAGATAATTTAGTCCAACTCTTTCAATTTGGAGCTGAAGAAACAGAGACTTGGAGGGTTTGTGATTTTTGTCATTACACATGGCTAAAATGTAGCAGAGTTGGGAAATCAATCTAGGCTCTTTGACTCAATCTAGCCCAGTATTCTTCCTAGTATGTCAATAAAGAGAGAAGTTCCTTATACTTAGTGTATATAGACCAAGAAAATGACCTTTCTATTTGGGTTGTCCATATTTGCTCAATACCAATGGCAACTAATTCTAGAATCTTTGGTCCAGTGCGGTTTTACCTCCTGGTCTCTTAGGCAAGCCATCATTGAGTTTTCCTTTTTTTCCCATGCCTTATATATGGGCAGTTTTTACTGTTTCCCAGAGTGTGCTAAAATTCAATCAGCTTTCCTTTTGATTGATTTTGGTGGAGTTGTGAGTTGTTTCAGTGAATCCAATTCAGACTTTCCTTCTATAGATAGCGTTATTAATCTTAGTATTTAATGATAAGAATGACCAAAAATAGATAATACCCTTGTATTATCTACCACTAAGTAATTTTCTATAGTTCTTTATAGGTTACATTATTCCTATAATTATTTTTTTTAAATAGTAAAGATGGTTTAAAAAATATTGACCTAGCTGATGAATATTGTACCTAGGCTGAGTGAATGTATACACAGCTTGGAAAGCAATAACCTCAAATCTTATTCAGCTTAGAAAGTAAGCAATTTTCAAAGCAGACCATGAGAGAGGAAAGAGAATTTCACATTGGCCATAATGAGGAACACATCATCATTACAACATAAGTACTTATTGATTTGTTAGACAATAGAATAGGCTCTGCCTTAAAGTTATAGTAAAGGTGATGATTTTTTTTCTTTTTTTAAATTAATTTTTGTTTATTTTTAGTTTATATCATTCATTTCCACAAGATTTTGATTGACAAATTTTCTCCCCGTCTTTCCCCTATGCACCAACCCTAAACAGCAATCCCACTGTATACTCCCTCCCGCAATCTGCTCTCTCTTATATTCTCCGCCATGCCCCCTCTGACTTTCCAATAGGGCAAGATAGATCTCTATATCCTAGTGCCTGTATATTTTATTTCCCAGTTGCATTCCAAAAGAAATAATAGTAATAATATATTTTTTAAAGATTTGATTTAAAATTTTTGAATTCCACATTCTTTCCCTTTCTCCCTCATCACCCACCCTTACTGGGAAGATAGGCAATTCAATAAAGGTTATGCATGTGTAGCTATGCAAAATATTTCGATAGTGGATATATTTTGAAAGACTGACTACATTTCCCTCCATCATATCCTGACCCCCACTTGTTCTATTCTCTGCTTTGACTCTGTCCCTTTTCAAAAGTGTGTGCTTCTAACTTCCCTCCCCCCAACCTGCCCTCCCCTCCATCATCCCCCTCTGATCCCCTTCACCCCCTACTCTCCTGTAGGGTGAGATTCCCTATTAAGTGTGTATATCATTCCCTCCATAAGCCAAATTCAATGAGAGTAAGGTTGACTCATTCCCTTTTGCCTTCCTGTTCTTCCCCTCCATTGTAACAGTTTTCCCTTGCCTCTTCTATATAAGATAATTTACCCCATTCTGTCTCTCCCCATTTCCTCAATATATTCCTCTTTCACCTCTCAATTTCACCTTTTAAGTATCACTACTTCTTATTCAATTGGTCCTTTGCGCTGTGTCTATGTATACCTGTACACCTATATAAACACACTTATATATGTATACATATGCCCATATACCCTCCTATATAGACATGTATGTACATATACATATTCCCTTCAACTATTCTCATGCTTAGAAAAGTTTCATAAGTTAGAATTATTGTTTTTCTTTTTTTTTTTTAAGCAATTGCGGTTAAGTAACTTGCTCAAGGTTACACGGCCAGTTATTTCTGGGTGTGGTGCTGAGTGTCTGAGCCCAGATTCGATCTCCAGGTCATCCCAACACTGGAGCTGGTACTTTTACGCGCTGAGCCACCTGGTCGCCCCCTGAATTATTGTTTTTCGATGCAGGAATGTAAATAGTTCAACTTTGATAAGTTCCTTATGATTTGTTTTCCCTGTTTACCTGCTCATGCTTTTCTTGCTTCTTGTGTCTGAATGTCAGATATTCTATTCAACTCTGTCTTTTTTTTAAATTAAGAGTGCTTGAAAGTCCTCGATTCCATTGAATGACCATATTTTCCCCTGAAACATGATACTCAATTTTTCTGGGTAGGTAATTCTTGGTTTTAATCCCAGCCCCTTTGACCTCTGGAATATCATATTCGAAGCCCTTGAGTCCCTCAATATGGAAACTGCCAGATCCTGTGTTAACCTTATTGTGTTTCCATAATATTCAAATTGTTTCTTCCTGGCTGCTTGTAATATTTCTCCTTGATCTGAGAACTCTGGAACCTGGCTATAATATTCCTAGGAGTTTTCTTTTTGGGATCTTTTTTCAGGAGGTTATTGTAGATTCTTTCAACCTCTATTTTGCCCTCTGGTTGTAAAACATCAGGGCAATTTTCCTTGAGAATGTCTTGAAGGATGATTTCTAGGTTGTTATCATGGCTTTCAGGCAGTCCAATAATTTTAAAATTATCTCTCATGGATCTGTTTTCCAGGTCAGTGATTTTTTTCAATGAGATATTTCACATCGCTGCCATCGTCGTCGTTGTCTTCTTCTTCTTCTCCTTCTTCTTCTTCTTCTTCTTCTTCTTCTTCTTCTTCTTCTTCTTCTTCTTCTTCTTCTTCTTCTTCTTCTTCTTCTTCTTCTTCTTCTTCATTTGTTTGGATCTATTTAATAGTATCTTGATTTATCATGAAGTTACTAGTTTCCATTTACTCCAATCTAATTCTGAAGGAATGATTCTCTTCAGTGAGCTTTTCATTCTTTTTCTATCTTGCACATTTGTCTTTTTAAAGCATTCTTCACCTCATTGACTTTTTGAGCCTCTTTTGCCATTTAATTTAGTCTGTTTTTAAGGTGTTATTTTCTTCAGTCTGGTTGTTGACTCTCTTTTCATGATTTTCTTGCATCATTCTCATTTCTCATCCCAATTTTTCCTCCACTTCTCTTATTTTGTTTTCAAAATCCTTCTTAAGCTCCTCTATGACTTGTAAGCTGTTAGTATTTTTTCTTGGAAGCTTTTAATACAGGAATTCTGACTTCATTGTCTTCCTTCTCTTCCATGCTTTGATCCTTTTTGTCCCCATAAAAGGAATCTAAGGTTTGACTCCTGTGCTTGCTTTACTTCCTTTGCTTACTCCTGTTGCCAATCAATTACTTGACTTTTGAGCATTTTGCCACAGTAGAACTGTGCTCCCACAGAGGAGAGCTTTGTCCCAAATTGCTGGGGTTTTTGCAGCTGCTGGAGCTATTAGTTGGGTGAACTCTCTGAAGCCTCCACCTGCTTTGGTATCTGGTCAATCACCCCAGGACCTCCAATCTAGACAGTAATTGATAGCCAAGCAGGTTAAAGAAAGAGTGATTACCCCTCATATTGGTCACTTGCCCCCCCTACTACCTGCAGGCCAGGAGCTCTGAAGCAGCCACACCGTGACGGCCGCTGCACCTCAGCTACTTCTCCCTTTGGGGGCAGAAGCTGGACCGCACTCCTGGACCTGCTGTTCCCAAAGTACACTGACCTCTCACTTTGTCTTTGGCATTTATGGGTTGATAAATCTGGAAACCACCACAGCTGCTGATGATCTGCTCTCCCAAAATCCTCCAGCCATGACTGGTTAGGGCCTCCCTGGGTCTAAAACCATGGGTTCCCATGGGGCCGGGCTCTTCTCCCAGTCAGATGCAATGGACCCTTCCTGTCTGCCTGTCAGGTTGTCTTCAGTGGGATGTTTCTCTCTGTCACTTCTGTAGCTCTAACGTTTCTTTAGAATAATTTTTTTATAAGTATTTGAGGAGGTTATGGAGGGAGCTCAGGGAGTTTTCCTGCTGCTATGCTGCCATCTTGGTTTGCCCCACCCCACCCCCAGGGATGGTATTTAAATGTGATTGTTAGAATATTCCAAATTCTTCATTCATAGAAATTCCAGGAACCTCAGGGACTCCTAACTAGAATTCACGAATTGAAGAAAAATAAGTGTAGTCATCTAAGAAAGTCTAAAAAGCTAAGCTTCTTTAATAAAATGTTAGTTAATTTGGAGAGTTAAGTGAAAAATATCAATAAGGACAGGGAATGGGGAAGTGTACAATGAGATATGGACCTGTCTTTAAATATTGCCTTTTCATGTTCTTTAATGCTATTGATGACTGATTAGGAAAGAATCTTCATCCTTTTACTTAGAGCAGGGGTTCTTGACTTTTTATGTGCCTTGGACCACTTTGACAGTCTAGTGAAGCCTATGGATTACATTTTAGGGAAAACATTTTAAATGCATAAAATAAAATACATATAATTAACAAGGTAAACCAATCATAGTGAAATGTTTCTTCACCTAGGGAAAGGACCTATTGAAATCTATACATGTATCCCAAGTTAAAAATCCATATGGTAGAATTTTAAAGGAGAAATCTTTGAGAAAGTTGAATATCTCTTGTTCTTCACCTTTATATCCAAGAGGTAATTGTCTAATCAAGACAGTATAACATCAGTTTCTTTATTATTTGTCAGTGAAAGTGACTAAATATGGAGGCTTAATTGTAGAATTGTCAATCTAGGAAGAGAAGGAAACTCAGAGGCCATCTAGTTTAATCCTCTAACATTAAATACAATTGAGGAAATTGAAGCCTAGGTGGATCAGTCTCATAGGTAGTAAATGTTTATTAGAGCTGGAATTATAACCAAGGTCTGTCAATGCCAGAGCCAGCAAATAGTGAGAGAAAACAAGGCTTTTTGTACAGTATTAGAATTAGTAAGGAATAATATAGGTTCAAATCCCACCATTGACAGTGTCAATGAGCCTCAGTCTCCTTATCCATAACATGTGGATTGCAATATGCCACATAATACCTACCTCAGTATTCCAAACTCAAATAAGATAATCAGTATAAGGTATATTGCAAACTCTATGATGCTAAATGTCAGTGTTTGTTACTTAGAGCTTGACTTAAGGGAATCAACTATTGCCTGTGTTATGAAGAGGAAAATGCTATAGAGGGGCAGCTAGATGGGACAGTGGAAAGAGCCCTGGCCCTAGAGGCAGGAGTAACTGAGTTCAAATCTGACCTAAGATACTTACTAGCTCTATGACCCTGGGGAAGTCACTTAACTCTGATTGCCTCAAAAATGATAATGGATTCACTTATTTAATTTGTTCAAATAAGAGCAATGTTTTTGTTTTTGATATTAATGTTTTAATAATTTATCTGAATTCTTGATTTTGACTTAGACATTTTTCTTTGTTCTTCCCAGTTGCCATACCTTCTTATCAACGTTATCTCATGACTTATTTCCATTTTTGTACTTATTTTTGTGCACATTTTCTTCATTGAGAACAAAGATTTCACTTTTGTCTTTGTATCCCTAGCATACAGCACACTACATGTCACATAGTAAGCCCTTAATAAATGCTTGCTGATTGAATGAGTAATTTCGTAGGTAGTAAAATGTTTTTAAATGAAATTGCTTTGAATTTAGTGTAGTTTATATACTCAGTCAATAAGGAGTAATTAATCTAGAATGAATTTTAATTGATATTTCCAAAAGGTATATACTTTTCAAGCCAATCTACTGCCTGAGAGATTGGGTGGCTTTTAGTATTGACAAACATCAAAGCAAATCCAATTCCAGTTAGATGAATTCATTGAAGAGGAGATGTGGTAGTAAGCTTTAAAGACTACTGAATTAAGAGTCAGAAGATACAGCACTTACTACACTGTATCGAGAATCTCAGTATTTTTGTGACCTTAAAGCAATTCACTTAAACTTTCTTAGCCCCAGTTTAATCATCTTTATCCATGAGGAACTCTGATACCCTACACAGAAGGGTGATATCTCACATTGAAACTTTTACAGCACTGTGTACCTTTCCTTTGTATGAATTTTCATTTTATCATAGATTTTTTTATTTCATTGCCACTGTCTTTGAATCTTCCACAACTATCACAGATTTTTGCACATAGGGTGTGGTATATATTTGTTGAGTTCATTTAAATTTAATTGTAAAATTAAAACAGAACATTACAGTAAGAATGAAGACACTTTGGCTCCACTTACTTCTGCTACTAATATCCTATATTGCATTGGGCAAATTACTTGACTTATTTGGACTTTATTCCCCCTTTGATAAAAAAAAATAAATCCTTTAGAGCTATGAGATTTTTAGTCCTATATATCCTCCTGCCACAAGATTTAGCATGTTCTTAAGTAGAAACCAAAAGTGCTAAAATAAAATGGTAAATCATTAATCTTTCTGTGTTGTTTCTTCGCTTAAGATATATCCTGCTGTTGTATGAGTGCCCTACTGGAATTGCTAAGATATTCCTGATCTGTCTCAGTTTTTGATAAATGTCATAAGAAGTGAGGCAGTCATAAATATTTAAATCTGAAATTCTAAACCAACTTTTCAAAGTTGTTTTTTTTATTTATTTACATTATGACATCCTGGAAATTGTTTTATACTTAGTTGTACACTGAATACATGTAAGTTCAGAGCAAGGTTTATCAGAATGGCGAATTTCAGATCTTAAGTTAATGAAGAAAGAGGATCTTTCTCTATAGACTGTAATTTTTTTTTCAGATGGCAGGGAGTATATTTCTTTTAATGAATCTATCCCCAATGCTTAGCACACTGCCTGGCACACAGTAGACCCCTAGTAAATGCACATTAGATTGAATTTATTGAAAGTGTGGTTGGTGGCACATCTCAGATGCAAGTCGATATTGGTAATATGCAACGAAAAATTTAAAGCCAACATGCATCTTTTCTGTGTCCTTTGGGTTACCTGAATTTCTTTTTTGTTATTTTAAGATCATTTCATTCCATAATGCATAAGCGTCATGTACTTTTAGCATTGATTTTTATTTTTTAAATTAAAAAAATTAGTCTATACAAAATCTTTACCTGTCAACTATACATAAATTAAGAAGATACCCAAAGAGTGTTTCAAGCAGGCTTTCACAAGAGATAATCAATCCTGGACACCATCTTTACTATTCTTCCTACAATTGAAAGATGTATGATCACATATTAAAATCTAATTATAATTAAATTAAAGGGAAAAAAGGCTTTTGGTTAGGAGCAAATCCCTTAAAGACTCTTTTCCAACAAAATGTCTTCTATCTTTTCCTCAATATCACTCAGCATTCCCTGGAATATGTAACAGCAGAAATAACCCTTCTCAATGACTTTCTAACTTTTGATATCTGTTAAGGCCTAGTAGAGGGTAGCTGAGTGCACACAAAAGGTCTTCATTTTTGGGAGATGAAAAAGATTCAAAGAGGAGTCAATCCTGATTCAAGTCAGGCTGATGTGAGTTTCTATGTGGAAGGTAAAGGTCTCCTGATGCTCTTCTTTGCAGATACCATAGCACTGATTACATGAAGCCTAAGACCAGTGACAAAGCAAAAGCTTTCTTCTTTGTCAAACACTAGGGGACATTGGTCGTTGTGGGAGATAATCTGAGAGAAAACATGATATCTTGAGGGATAGTACTGGTTTATCAAAAAAAAAAAAAAACCTCACATCCTGTACTCACACTTCATGTAAAGGACAAGAAATATCAATAAACACACACATACGCACACATACAACAGTATTATATATATAATATAATAATATATAATATATAATCTGCTTGAGAGGGAGGAGCAGGCAGGGGCTGGGTCTAATAGAAAATCCTTTTAAGGTTTTTAGAGTCTGGGTATGGGTAAAAGGGCCATCTTTGGACCACTGAATTTTAAAATGGCAATATTTTTTCTACATGTACATCTAAAAAGAATGGTAAGCAGAGTATTAAACCAGAATCAATCTATAAGAAACTTCATCCAAATCTTCCAAACTTAGGCCTTTTTTTTGTTTCTTTAATAACAAAATTTATTGTAGAATCTTTGAAAACATTTACCTCTCAATAGAAATTGGTTTTGTGCTCATTGCCAGGAATGTATTTTTGGACTCTGTAGGGAAAAATAATATAAAATATTGAATAAACAATTGCAATTCCATTATTTTACTCCTCTCTAATTGCTAAATATTCCTGTGGCCTCAATCAATAAATTTTAATCACAAAAGCTAAAAAAAGTGACTAACTTTAAAATATGTAATGGACCGTAAGATTTAGGATATTTATTTCAAACACTAGAGTTTTAGAATTGAAGACAGAAACGAGTCAAAAAATTTCTAGTACAATTTTATCTATGCAAGTATTGTTTAGACAAAAGATGACAGATTGCTTAAGTTTTCTACATACATGTCAACCTGGATAACAAATTAAACAGCAATCTACTTACCAAAAATGTTTGCCAGTTATTTATATAAATTGGTGTTGAACCAAAATGATAGAAAGAAGTATACATATCTCTACAAACCACTCCAAATAATTTTAAGTAATGTCTCTAAAGAAATTCTAGAGCAACAGAACAAGAATAAGGAGTGAAACAATTTTCCACTACAAGGCAACTTAGATTAAAACAGATTAAAAATAGAGCACACTCCAATGCTGGCTGTGCCAGCACAGACCTGTGCTATGGCCCCAGCAAACCAGCAGGAGACTTTGGGGTGACTAAATCAGTGGCAGCAGGGGCAGTAGGTCAGAAGGAGATTCTTTTCTGAGGCAGCACTCTCTTGCTTTGCCTATACTTGGATCTAAGTCACAGTTCTGGGTCTTAGTCCCAGTGTGAAGAGTAACACTAACACAGAAGAGCTTTCATCTGCAGGGGAGCAGGCTACCTGGCCACAGTTCCAGGATGGAAGAGAGTGCTTGTGGTCACTCACAAACCAGTGCACAGTACCAGAGAGTACTGAACAGACCTCTTCCTAAATCATACCACCTTGGAACAGCACAAAACTTATATATTCCCAAAATTGCATCTGAAAACAGTCACATACAAAATGAAGCTTGGAACACTGGTCCCTCCACTTGGGAAGCAGAGCTACATTTTAGCATAGTATTAAAAATTAAGAAATTGACTAGCAAATAAATGAACAACAGAAAAAAATTCTGACCATAGGAAAATATTTAGGTGACAAGGATGATCAAAACACATACTCAGAAGAAGACATCAGAGTCAAAATTTCTGCATCCAAAGACACCAAGAAAAATACGAAATCATCTCAGACTATGGAAGAACTCATAAGGATTTTAAAAATCAAGTAAAAGAGGTATAGGAAAAACTGGGAAGAGAAATAAAAGTTATGTAATAATATCATGAAAAAAGAGTCAGTAGTTTGGTAAAGCAGGCATAAAAATAGTGTAGAAAATAATAGTTTATAGAATAGAATAGGTCAAATGGTAAAAGAGGGACAAAAAAGAAGAAAAGAATGCCTAGAAAAGCAGAATTAATTAAATGGGAAAAGATATAAAAAAAAATTCACTTGAAGAGAACTCCTGGAAAAGCAGAATAGGCCAAATGGAAAAAAGGAGGTACAAAAGCTCACTGAAGAAAATAATTCCTTGAAAATTAAAATTCAGAAAGCGGAAGCTAATGACTTTATGAGACATCAAGAAACAAAGCCAACATAATGAGAAAATAAAAAAAAAAAATTAACTATCTCATTGGAAAACAACTGACCTGGAAAGAAAAAAAAAAGATCCAGGTGAGATAATTTAAGAATTATTGGACTAACTGAAGGCCATAATAAAAAAAAAAAAAAGAAAGAGCATAGACATCATCTTTGAAAAACTTATCAAGGAAAAAAGATTCTGATATTCTAGAACCAGAGGGTACAATAGAAATTGAAAGAATCCACTGATGACCTCCTGAAAGAGATCTCAAAATGAAAATTTCCAGAAATGTTAGAGGCAAATTCCAGAGCCTCCAGGTCAAGGAAAAAATACTGCAAGCAATCAAAAAGACATAATTCTAATATTGTGGAGCCACAGTCAGGATAACACAAGATGTAACCACTTCTACATTAAAGGACCCAAGTGCTTAGAGTCTGTTATTCTGGAGGACAAAAGTGCTAGGTAGGGAAAAAAAATCACATATGCAGCAAAGCTGAGTTTAGCCTATGGGGGGGGAAATGAAAATTCAAATGAAATTGAGGACTTTCAAGCATTCTTAAAGAAAAGACTAAAGCTGAATAGGAAATTTGACTTTCACATACCAGGTGTAAAATAAATATAAAAAAAGTAAACAGGAAAGATAAATCATAAGAGATTTGATAAGATTAAACTGTTTATATTCCTGCCTGGGAAAATGATATTTATAACTCCTAATTACTTTCTCACTATTAGGGCATTCAGAAAGAGTATACAATGATAGAAAGCAGACATGCAAGTTGAATATTATGGTATGATTATCTAAAGAAAAATAAATTAAAGGATGAGGAAGAAGAATGCACTGGGAGAAGGGAAAAGGAAAGTCAGAATGGGAAAAATTATCTGAAGTAAAAGAGGCCTGAAAGAGATTTTAAAATAGAGGGGGAAATAGGAGGAGGGGGAGGGGAGCATGTGAACCTTAATCTCATTTAGAATTGACTCAAAGAGGAAATAATTGACATATTCAGCTGGGTGTAGAAATGTATGGTACCATACAGGAAAATAGGAGGGGAAGGGGATAAAAGAAGGAGAAGTGTAGCTGATTGAAGGGAGGGCAGTTTGGAGGAGGTAAAAGTCAGAAGCAAAACATTCCTGATAATGGACAGGGTGAAAGGAGAGGAAAAATAGTGGGAAGTTACAATGAAGGGAAATACATAGTTTTAATAAAATTTTTATAGTGAGTTTCTCTGATGAGGACTTCATTTCTCAAATACATAGAAAACTGAGTCAAATTTATAGAAATAAGAACCATTCCTCAAATAATAATCAAATATGTATATATGAATAGGCAGTTTATATACAAAATAATCAAAACTATCTGTGCTCATATGGTAAAAAAAGGTCTGAATCATTTTAGATGGGGGAAATTCAAACTCAAATAACTCTGAACCACTACCTCATACCTGTCAGTTTGCTAAATATGACAGAAAATAAAAATTACAAATTTTGGAGAGAATGTGGGAAAATTTAAACACTAATGTGCTTTTGGTGAAGTTGTATACTGATTCAACCATTGTGAAGAGCAATTTGTAACTATGTCCAAAGGGCTATAAAACCTTGCATATCCTTTGTCCAAGGAATACCACTTCTAAGTCTGTATCCCAAAGAAATAAACAACAGAAAGGCAAAGGACCTATGTATACAAAAATATTTATAGCAGCTCTTTTAGCAATGGCAAAGAATTGGAAAAAATGTAATATTCATTTTTATAAGATTCTGAGTTACAATTTTTTCTCCCTCCCTCCAATCTCTCTCTCTCCCTAAGACAGCAAGCAATCTGATATAGGTTATGCATGTATGATCATATTAAATATATTTCCACATTAGCCATGGTGTGAAAGAAGAATCAGAACAAAAGGGGAAAAAAACATAAGAAAGAAAATACAGTAACAAAAAAGCAAAAATAGTATGTTTCTATATGAATTCAGACTCCATATTTCTCTCTCCCTTGATGATGGATAGCATTTTCCATAGTGAGTCTTTCGGAATTGTCTTGGATCATTGTATTGCAGAGAACAATTAAGTCTATCATAGTTGATCATTGCACAGTGTTGCTGTTACTGTATACATTGTTCTCCTGGTTCTGCTCACTTCACTCAGCATCAGTGCATGTCTTTCCAGTTTTTCTGAAATCTGCCTGCTCATTATTTCTTATAGAACAATAGTATTCTATTATATTCATATACCGCCACTTGTTCTGCCATTCTCCAATTGATGAGCATTCCTTCAATTTCCAGTTTTTTGCCACCACAAAAAGAGTTGCTATAAATATTTTTATAGAGGTAGGTGCCTTTCCCTTTTTTATATATTCTTTGTAATACAAATCTAGTAGTGGTATTGCTGGATCAAAGGGTGCACACAATTTTATAGCCCTTTGGGCATAGTTTCAAATTGCTCTCCAGTGTGTCTGGATCAGTTCATAACTTCACTATCAATGCATTAGTGTTCCAATTTTCCCACATCATCTCCAGCATTTATCATTTTTTTCTCTCATATTAGCCAGTCTGATAGGTGTGATGTTGTAGATTAGAGTTATATTAATTTGAATTTTTCTAACCAATAGTGATTTGTGCATTTTTATATGATTATAGATAACTTTAATTTCTTCTTCATATCATTTGACCATTTGTTTACTGTGGAATCAACTAGGATTTCTGGAATAAGTGGAGAAGTTTTAAAAAGTTAAAAAAATTATTTTATATAAAAATAAGAGAACTTGAAGGAAAAGTGGAAAATACAAGAGAAATACAGAAGAAAGAATTATAAATGGAATTGATAGCTTGATACAAGCAATAAAAAACCTATCCCAAGCAACAGACTCCTTGAAAATTAAAGTGGACTAAGAAAAAGCTAATTAATTATCAGGAAATATTAAAACTAAGACAAAAGAGGGAAAAATAGAGGAAAATATAAGCATCCCATAGTAAAAATGACTGATGTAGAAAACAGTTTAATAAGTGAAAGAGAAAAAAAAAGAATCAGTGAATTCCATACCTTAAATGCCATGACATGCCCTTCTGAGACAGAGAGAAAGAGAGAGAGAAAGAGAGAGAGAGAGAGAGAGAGAGAGAGAGAGAGAGAGAGAGAGAGAGCGAGAGAGAGACTAGACATGTTGTTTCAAAACAAAAAAATAAACCCTTTAAAAAGAGTTCAAATCTCCTGGAACTAGAGGGCAAAATGGAAATACACAGAATACATTAATGAGTTTCTAAAAGAATCTTCAAAATAAAAATTCTCAGGTACACAATATCCCAAATCCAGAACTACTTGATCAAAAGAGAAGGGCATATGGGAGCTTTCAATCAAACCTCATTCTCATCATTCCCAAAGGAGAGAAAAATACACATGCATATATACACAGTTTGGTATAGCATATGTTTTTTTTTTTTTCTCAGTAGGAAAACAAAGGAAAAAGGTGAGAAGAGAAAATGGGGGCAGGGAAATGGGAGGGTACATTAAGGGAGGAATGAGACTTAAGCAAAAACAAACTCCAAGGATGTATAAAAAATGTCCATGGCTCTTTTTAATGTGAAAAAGATTTAGAATTTGAGACAGTACCAATGAGTTAGAAAATGATTGAACTAGTTATCATATGTAAAGAAGATGGATTTTTTTTGGTACTTCAAATTTAAAAAATGTAGTCCAGCAATCAATGAAATAATATACTACAGTTGAAACATCTATATAGCTATTCTCCCTCTAGATGAAACCAGAATACATTATGAAGTTTTAGATAAATATAATGATGGCATACAAGATTTCCTCTGAGAAATGAAAAAGAGAGTTGGCAAAATTGGTTTCTTCCCATGCCCAAAGTCAACAGAAAAGATATTTCCCAAGATGTTTAGTTTTCTTTCCTTATAGTGCTTATTATGAACAAAAACAAACAAGACCACCATGGAGAAAATTGCAGCTTATATACCAACATCTGCTGCAAACAATGATAAGGGCATAAAATATATTGCAAGGTAAGGTTTGAATAAAATGAAGGGGACATGGATTCATAGACTACTTGGAAATCTTCTAAGTGTAAATTATGCTAATTTCCAGAAAAAAAATTTACTGCATAATATTATTATATTAGCACAACTAAGTTAAACATTTAACAACATTATCTTATTTTATCCTCACAACAACCCTAGGAGGAAGGTACTATTATTATAATACCCATTTTACTGATGAAGAAAGTGAGAAATATTTTAACTAACATGAAATATCCTGTTACTGATATGAAATTGACTTCATAAATAGCCATCTGTATATTGACTAGTTATAGCAAAGTCAGAGCTAAAACTAAATAAGAAGGAATTAACTTTATACAGTAGACAAGAGGGATTCATTAGACATCTTTGAAGAGAGTAGCTGAGAATAAGGAACAAATTTATTTACAAAGACAATCCCTCTATACAAAATGTGAATTGGAAGGGTGTGCTACTAGAAGCCAAATGAACTGCAGGCTCTTGTAACTAGAACAAAGAACCAAATGGTTCTTTGTAATATTCTATAATATGGTGATAGCCAAGGAAGCAGCAAGGAGGGATCAAGAGAGAAGAAATCTTGGAGAGCTCTAAGCAGTTTGACTTGGCAATTATTGCATGTACAATGTGGCAGAGAAGATAATTGAAAATAACCTGTAGGTTTCTGACAGGGCTATCTACTGTATCCATAAAATCATGAATTCAGAATGGGAATCAAGTTTATGGAAAAAGTAACAATAACATGGTTTGACATATGCATAAATTTGGAGGGGGCAATGATATAGATGATTTTGTCCTCTACCCTGCTCAGACCATATATGGAGTATTGTGTTCAGTTCTCAATATTGTATTTTGTGAAATAAATAGACTAGAAGATCTCAGAGGATAGCACCATGATGGTGAACAGGCTGAAATCCAAACAGTATAAGGATTAGGTGAATTATCTAGGTATACTTAACCTGTAGATGAGAAAATGTAGAGTAGGTAGGTGGGAGGATACTTTGTCTTCCTTCTCATAGCTGAAGAGCTGCTTTATCTAAGAGCTATTATATCTGCTTTGCTTGTTCCCAGGAGTCAAACAAGGAGCAATGGGTGTAAATTTCAGTGATAGATTTAGGCTGTATGAAAAGCTAAATCTAAGTCCCCAACAATGAGAGCATATAAAAGTAGAATGGACCACCAAGGAAAATAGTGGCTTTGCTCTAAGTAGAGTCGTTTGAGCAATGGTCAGATGACCATTTGTTGGATATCTTACAGTGGAAAAAAATTCAGGTATCGATTGAATGACTTAGAATCTGAGGTACCTTTTAACTCTGCAGTGTTTCCATGGTCTAGGTTGAAATCCACTTCTGGAAGTTGAAAATTATGACAAATAAATGGGAAACTACTGTGATAGGCTATGTTATACTTTATCAGAGACAGTCTCAACATTGGCTACTTTTGCTTAAATTTTCTGTCTGTCATAAATGAAAATTCAATGGGGGGGTAAATTAGAAAAAAATTATGATATGTATAACCAATATCAAATTACCTTCTCAGGAGGTGGGAGAGGTGAGGAAGGAATTTGGAACTTAAAAGTTTATAAAAGAATGTTAAAAGATTTTTTTACATGTAATTGGGAAATATTTAATGAAATAAAATATATTTCCTTCTCTAGAAGCCTGGAGTATTTTGTACATTCTGTAGAAAATAGTAGTATTAAAAACTGCATATGACTTTTTTTTTCAAATATGCAAGAGTGACCTCAGGTCACTGCTGTTAAATGTCACAATTAATTTGTGAGGACACTTCTTACTGTCATGTATTTAAAATCGGAGTGCATAGATGTACCTATGCAAGATCATGTACATAAAAATGAGACACACTCCATGAATGCTTATTGAACCAGAACTGACACCATTTTTGAGACAAAGAGAGGTAGACCTAGGAGCAGTTCAATAAAACAGCACTAAAAATGAGCAGTAAATGTCCTGTTTTCTAATTAAGTGATAATAGTACCATTGCACTATTTTATGAGGCAATAATCCAGTTCCTGTGTGGATAAACTATGAGGCTGAAGGCCCAGTACTTTATCCCAACATGAGAAGTAGATTATTACCTCGTAAAGCAGTCCGCAGCACCATTAGCGCTATTACTTTGGCCACCAGAGTTTGTGTGTTGGTGCCTCTTTTTCTACTTTCCCAAATGCTGTGTAGTCTGAAGAAAATACAGTTAAATGGCTAGGTTGTTCAGTTCATTTGTAATTGAGTCAAGTGAGCAAATAAGAGGTTAACAAGAAACATTGATGTGGTTAATAGGAGGTCGTAGAGTAGTGAATGACTGTTCTCCAGTATATTTTTTTTGTTTATGATTAAGGATAATCACTTTGGAATCCTGGAGGTAGCTAGGAGGCACAGTAAATAGAGCACCAGCCCTGGAGTTAGGAGGACCTGAGTTCAAGTCCGGCCTAAGACACCTAACGCTTTGTAACTGTGTGAACTTGGGCTAGTCACTTAACCCCAATTGCCCTGCCCTCCACCCTCCAAAAGGAAAAAAAAAAATGGAATCCTGATGGTGGGTAGGAACTCTCTTACTAAAGGCCAGTTTTGGCTCGATGAACTTTTGTCACCCTCCCCGCCCCAATATACCCCAGCTTTCTCCAAAAATAGTTAGCTACTACTACTATTACAATAACAATAACAAGCTCCTACAATAAAGCAGGATTGCTAGGGGAGGAAACAATCCAAACTTCCAATTCAGTGAGCAAGAAAGTTCCTGTACATGGGACTGTGCTTGCCTCTTAGGATATAACAGTGAAAATCATATGCCATCTCCGCTTGACACAAAATTGTAGTGTAATAAAGACTTTCAGCAAATTACTTTACCATCTGAAGCCTCGATTTCCTCATCTGCAAAATAAAATGATTAGACTAAATTATCTCCAACATTCTCCGTGATTTTACACTTCACTAAAATGGTGAGTATATTTTCAAGCTAACTAAAACAGTCCTGCATGTATTCTAATTTGAGAGGTACATTTTTATATGAGTTGTGTAAATTTAGAAAATGATGAGAGATATGAAATGTTGTAATAAATTTTCTCACCTCAGGGTGATGGTGGGTTAATCTGATTAAAAAACAGAAATCTGGCTCTTTAATTTACATTGTGTTTGTCATTCAATACCCTATCAAGACTTTTAGGCAAACTTTCTGTGTGATCCAGCTATTCCACTTTGACTAGTTTTGATCATTAAATATCAGCCATTAATGTGATTAAAAATAAAATTACATTAAAAATGTTATCATGCCATTTGGATCTGCCTTTTCCAGGGGGAGAAAAAAATTATGTGGCATCCCTGCGTCCTTAAGGATTTCATCTGCCACCTAAGCTCACCTCAGAAATTGAATCTGTGCTTTCATTAAATGAAATGATTTTCTTGGACACATTTATCATGAGAAACATAATGGAACCTGATTTGCAAAAGGTTATGCCGAAGAAGCATTTTATGACTTCCTGCAAATCCTGCTGACAAACAGTATCATGGCACAAAATGGTGCTGACTGTGATCAGTTGTTTAACTTTCTCAGTGCCAGGGGAAAAGTCACAATATTACTCAGTGAGTGTGTTTTATCATAAGTTAGTTTTTCAGGTATTAGTCTTAAATGAAATGTGAAATGGGATATGATGGGATAAAATGGTATGGGATACCACGGAATAAAAGAGCCATAAATAATGTCATTAATAAGGAATGGTTGATTTGACTCAATCAACAAACATTAATTAAGACCTCACTATGTATTAGGTACTATGTTAAGTGTTGGGGATACAACAACAGAAATCAAACCACACTTGATCTCAAAAAGTTTTATTCTGTGAAACAACATGTGTTTATGTAAGAAAATGACAATAACTGTATAAAACATCTGTATATACTACAATATATGTGTATTGTATGTATGTATACTTAATTATAAAAATGAAAAAGTTCTATTTACATATTTCAAATAATTACTTTCCTGCAACACTGGATCCAAAGTAATTGGTAATCTTCAACATACTGAGATTTAATAATAGAATACTTTAAGCTTTCCCTCTCATTTGATCCTTATGGGTCTTGTATGAAAGTTATTTATTTCATATTATTATACTTCAAGGGATATGGGATTTCTTTTATGTGGTTACTCTCTCCAAGGATGACAATTGTGACCCATTCCTGATGGCTTATCCTTTGTTGTTCTTATCCAAGATCTCCTGTAAAGCCATTATAGGAAGTAAATCTGATTGTCTGGGTGTCTTCTTAGTGTCTTACTGACATTGTATATATAAAATGGAGCATGTGGACTATCAGTTATGTCTTACTCTAAAAATATGACTAGTTGTACTTTTTTTTACTGGTCACACATTTCTTTGTTGAAACCCTTTTTACATTATTATTCTTCATAATTTCTTATATGTAAGTGTTTCAGCAGGCTCATGTGAACCATGCACCACTTTATTATACTCAATATTATCTTCTGCTTCAATTCTTTGGAAACTCTTGTGTTAAATTACTTACTAATTATTTATGGTCTCTGAAAGAACCTATCTTCCCATTTTCTGGATATCTTGAGACTCAGTCCTTTAATTCCATTAAAATTATATCAACTCCAACAGGGACTTCTTCATTATTTATTTGTTTAAATCTAATTGATTTTTCCATCATTATTTTCTACAGGGTCATATAATCTTTTGTAAAGACACATATGGGAATATTATATTAGTGTCAAAATATGGAGACTATTGCTCTATGTGATGGTAAAACAGTTTGTTGTTCAAATCTTAAAGATTATTTCTTTCTGTTTGTCTTGTTGTAATCTTTCCAAATATTAATTATCTCAACTGAGCCCCTTGTCAAACTTTATTTAAATCCTTCTGCCTTACCTTCTTTGTAGAAATTTAAAAGAGCTAATTCAATACAAGATATTTATAAACATTGTATAACAGTTTTTAAAAATAATATGGTATTCTCATAGTAATAGATAAGCACTGTAGACTATTCACCCAAAAGCATCTTGTATTTTGTGTTAAAAAAAATCATCATCCACTTAATCTTTCCTGTGTGGATGTTCATGAACAACACCTTTGAATGATTACAGATCTTCCCTATTAAGTTCTGTCATGTTCCAGTATCTGATGTACTCATCAGAATATCATCTGCAAATTGAAGCAATTAAAAGACCTCATTATATAGCAAGTGGATTCCTTTCCAACTTTGATGCTGAGTTGTTGCTTCTCTATTACAGTGGAAAACATCTTTGCTGGGCACACATCTTCCTGTTTAATATTTCACCTCATTTTCTAATAAAAATGTTGCTTAAAAGGATTACTGTTATTAATTATATTTTTGAAGGGATATTCAGTGACTTGGTGTATGAAGTTTCTTTCTTCTTTGCTGCATAACTCAATCTCAGAGATATTTGTATCTCATAAAGAAGTCAGAACATAGATTCATCTTTAGGATTAGTTTAACATTTCAATGCCATCTGATTTCTTTCTGGACCTTTAGTTACTACATCACCTGAAACAGGGATGGAAGAAACTTCCTTGCTTATAGCAGAATTACTAGAAATATCATCTTTAAAGTCTTTAAAATGTCTTTCAAAAAGAGAACAATGGAGAGGCCCATTCACTTTAGTATGAATGAGTTGTGCCACATAATGAAAGAGGAACTCTGAGCAAAAGAAATAAAAGATTTAAGCAAGGAATCAAGTGGTGGGAAAATATTATGGGCTGTTCATATGTCAAGGACAAAGAATGATAGGACAGCCTGGGTGTTCCATTGAAGATTTAAATGGATATGAAACTGAATTCATTTTGATGAACTTGAGGGAGAACATTGCCAAGAATGAAACAGGATGGGATGGCATGAATGGCTTGTGATTTGGTTTGTTAGAAGGAATTTCCAAGTCAATGTTCATAAATCCATTTGAGAATATGAAGGTCTGCACTTTAGGATATTTAAAACATAATAGTTGTCTAGAGACCTTGTGAACTTTGAAAAGCTTAAAGTCCTGGAGTTCCTATTGGCAAAGATAGTACTGTTGACCAAATACCATAGTAGAATTTCCAGAGCAACAGTGGCTTGTGACAGTATCTTCATGGGGAAATGGTCTAGAGAGACATGAGTACAAATTAGATATCAAGAAAGGGAAGTTGTAAGACTCTAAAGGCATTGATTGTTAGAACCCAATATAGAGTGATACCTTAACTTCATAAAAGAAGGGAAGAAGGAAGAGAGAATAACAAGAACATAGAACTTTCATCAAGGGACAGGAAAAAATGTGTGCATGCATGCAAGTGTGTGTATGCATATGTGTTTTTGTTGTTGCTTTTTAGTTATTTCCTTTGATCCTATCTTGATTGATGCTCCATAATACAGGTTCAATTTTCCTTCTCTATATACATATCTATTTGATTATTTAATGTATAAGGTATCACTAAAATAATTTTTATTTTTAAGATTCTGAGGCTAATTGAGTTTTTAGATGAAAGTTACAAAATAAACCCAAATAGGACTTTGACAAATCTAGTATTTTTAATATAATAATTTTACAGTATTGTTTAGAGCTTCCATATTTTTTGTCTTAACTAAATATTATGGCAAACTCCTGAGCTTTAAGAACACTATTCTTGGGGTAAATCAGTGTTTTGAAGAAGCAGGCCTATTACCTAGGCTTACTGGTGCTATGCAGAGCACAAAAGTTATTAGCCTAAAAATATCATTCACAACTTTTCATTTTCTTTCACCTATGTCTCCTGAGGTTGTGGACTTAGCTTGTTTCCAAGGCTGTGCAAGTAGACCTCTAGTTCTGGGAAGTCTGTGCCTTCTGGAAATTCTTCTAGCACAAGTCAAGTTGTGTGGCAGAATGTTGTCTCATGGATACCTAAGTTCCAATTAAGTCATTATCTGTTTGACCTTAGGGTGAGTGATTCTTTTTTTCAGCCACCATGAAACTTGAAGATTATAATATAATACGTCAGAGAAGGACTGCAATTGAATGTCCCAAGTTTTGCTTTTTGGGGTTAACTTCTAAAGAGAAATAGGGAGGGAAGGAGAAAGAATAAGTATATGCATAAATCCAGGATCCATTTGCTAGATGTTGGATTGCCAGGGTAATAACAAGAAACATACTTTTCATTATATTATGAATCTGTGTTATTATACTTAGAGTAATCATTGGCATTTCAGAAGATTTAATTTAAACTTCAAGACATTGGCAGAAATGAAAGTTATAATTATCTAAGATGATAAAAAAAAAATTCCCACAAAGTTGTTACATATTGGCAGAGTTGGCAGAAAGATGACATTTCTGGAAACATTTTTTTTACTTGATATTATAAATACAATCAAGACTCTGCTGCCCTTGAAAGACAGTATAACTGAAACTGTGCTACAGAAAGATTTCATAGCATACATTTTCTTGGTCATTTCCTTTAAACTGGTCACACTATTCTATGGGTGTAGGTTGAGAATATCTCAGAGACTAGATGAGGAAAGATCTTTATGCAGTGAAGGGTAGCCATAGAGTTAGGATCTTCAGATGCATGTGTGCATGTACACCTGTGCATGTATTTTATTAAATACCTTCAAAAATAACTTTTCTCTCATTTTTCAGTCATATCCCCATTTAGGGTTTTCTTGGCAAAGATAATGGAGCCATTTCCTTTAGCTTTTTTTTTTGAGACACTCATGTTAAGTGACTTGTCCAGGGTCACACAGCTATTAAGTGTCTGAGGCTGGATTTGAACTCAGGTTCTCCTGACTCCAGGATCAGTGACAACTAATAACTTTACTGCACTACCTTGCTGCCCCTTCAGGTCATTTTACAGATGACAAAAGGAGGCAAACAGTGTCAAGTAACTTGTGGGGGTCATATAGCTAATGCCTGAGACCAGATTTGAACTCAGAAAAATGATTCTTCTTGTCTCCAAAGCCAGCAATCTAACCACTGTGCCATCTATCTACCCAAGAAATTATTGGATAACCTCTAAAAAGTCACATCTACTTTCAAGTATATCATCCTGTCACCTTTAGCCCTAATGGAAGTGCATGGACAGTAATTGTCTAGATTGAAAAAAGTCATTGGGCTGTGAAGTATGTTAGTAGGAGTTGCTATGTCAGCGAGATTAGAACTTCATATTTGCATGGAACTAAGGTTTTCTGCTTTTCGGTATATCCTGAAATTAAAGAAGGCATCCAGTATGATATACTTCAGTGTTTTTTCTTGGGTACATCTTGTGTGCAAATTCTCTCCCTTCTTATTTCTGGCTTTTCTGACTTTCTTCATATGCCAACTAAAATTCTGCCTTCTATAAGAAGCCTTCTTCACCCCCACTTAATATTTTATCTGGCCTTTTTGATTATTTCAAATGTCTCATATACATATATGTAATGTACATACATACATATATACAGAAACATGCATGTGTGCATGTATAAATACATACACTCATATACTTATTCTTATACATTTATATAATACATATATGTGTATGTATATGTTTTCTCCCCCATTAGACTGTTAGTTCTTTGAGGGCAGGGACCTTTTATTCTCTGAGGATCAGGGTTATCTTTATGAGGCTATGAGGGGAGAATGTGGTCAAGGTAGTTTAACTTGCCTTGAACATGCTACTTCCTATCTTTCCTGTATACTGCCTTGCTGATATAGACAGATTTGCCTTTGTAGTGATTATGAGCCAGTAGTATCTTCATTAAGAAGGAATGATATGCTATTACCATAACAGGTTGAATGAAGCACAGATTATAAAATTGAAGCTGATCCATAGGCAAATAGAAAGTTTCAGGGTGAGTTAAGTATGTGGGGGTATTTTATCCATAATAAGTTGCACGTGAATTTCATAAAAGATATTGAAGGTAAACAATACCAAAAGAAGTTTGGGAGATTAGGTGATAAAATTAAACTTTGAGGGAAGTACATCTCATGGATGACTTATCAATGCACAAAATATTGAAAGACCCACAGGGAAAAGAAAAAAAATAACTCTAGCATATGGGGGATTTATAAAAAAATATATAGGCAAATTAGTATAGGTTGAAGATGAAAAGATATACTTATGTAGCATTATCCACTAATGGAGGGAGCACAGAGGATAATTCTTCCACTCTACTGAAATGAAAAGAGATCCATATCTTAACAGTCAGTGTTTTCTCACACAAGTGAGTTTTGTCATCTGACTAATTTTTAAAAATATGCAGTTTTCACCATTTTTTTGTAGTTTCTATAGTTTTGAAGTAACAGCACTATTGTAGACATAAAATAATCCTTAAATAAGCTGCTTGAAATTCTGAACAAAAGTATTCATTTATATGTCTAGCATTAGTTGTCACTGATAAAAATTGAAATAAAGTTTATAATTAATTATAATGGGCTGGTTTTTATTTAAATAATTCCATGGAAGGTTGTTTTGTTTCTAAAAATCAGACACATAAAAATTTAGAAAACTTTAACATACTATCAGGAACTGATTAAACTGGCAAATTTAATTGGCAAAATTTAAAAGATTATACCATCAATCACTGGTAGGGCTAAAGGAAAATAGGTAATCTTTTACCCTTTTTATGACATTCTAGATTATTACAAACTTTTTGGAAAACAGTCAGGAAATAGTAAGCATAAGGAAAAATAATCAGGGTCTTTATCTGATCCTGTTATGAAAATTTAATGCCAAATACATAATTAAAAGAAAAAAAACAAAAAGTGATGTTCCTCTATCGAATTTCTATAGTTGCATAGTTTACAGTGGAAAAACTAGACACAGCTCTTTTGCCTAATATACACTTATATACTAAGGGAGCAATTAAAAGAATTGTGAGAATATGTCTTTACTTTAGAGCTTGCCTGGGCGCTTCGTATGCCTTGAAAAAGTGCAAGAAGTGTTTCAAGGAGGAAACAAGAAAGGAAAAAATGTAAATAGCTTGGTAATAAACCAAAGCTTTATTAGGAAATTATAAAATAAAAGTCCTAGTAACAAAGAGGGAAGCAAAAAAGACTACTGAACATTCTGAGTCTGGCCATGATTATAAAATATTTTTTGGTAAAGCAAAAGCTGGGGAAAAACAACAACAACTAATAAAAGAAGAAAAAACATGAAAAAACTTAGAAGAAAACAATTTATTTGGTTCCTAGAAATATAATATGTATCTATTATCTCTCATAAAAGAGGCACACATGGATGAATGGAGGAAACATGGTCGGGGGGCAATGCTTGGACCTCACTCAAATCTAGAGTTGTACACACATTGAATGTGTATATATGTATATATACATGTATATACATATGCACATATATAAGACATACTCAATTACTTAATGAATATTTTTAATGACCAACTTGCTTAGTGAATATCAATTAAAAATTTTTAAGTATTAGAAAAAAGTTTACAACAATGTATCACAAAAATAATATGCTTTGACCTGGTGTGATTTATACTAACAATTGAGAACTGGTTCATATATTTGGAAAAGTCTTAGCATAATTGATTATATCCATATGATAGCAATAAAAAAAATCAGATGATTGAATCAATAGATGCAGGAAGGCCTTTAGAAAGTATAACACACATTGCTATTAAAAACACTAGAAAATCTAGCTTAGGAACCAATGGAGACATTCCTTAAATAAGTAGTTGTATCAGCAATGCCATATTCACAATGCCTATGGAAATTACAGATATGCTGATATAATTATCCATCACAAAATACATCATGCTTGCCATATGGGGGAATAAGCTAGAAAATTTATTAACATACCAAAAGACTGAGTCCCAAAACCAGAAAGTGAAAGCCATCAGAGTAGTTATGACATTGGCACAGGTAGATAAAGTAGAAAGCACCCACATTCTCAAGCCTTTAAAACAGAACAGGCTACCTCAGGCAAAGGTCCTCCTCTCTCCACTCACAGCAACCACCCAGCATCCAGGAAGCGCGCTCCCAGCAGCTCTGGCCCCTGTAAGTCCTCAGCAGGAGTCCTTAGCAGAAATTCTGGCTGACTCAAAAAGGGCTTAGCGCTGCCGCCGCTGCCTCTGCTGCTGCTGCCGCCGTCGCCGCCACTGCAGGAACTCTAGCTTGGCTTTCGCTTCCTCTTGCTCTGCCCCTTCCTGCTATGTCAGCAAGTCCAGTGGGGCATGGAAGATCTTTAAATCCCATAACCCTTACAGTAGTATCTATCTAAAACCAAGAGCATGCATTATTTATGATAGGGATAAATTTGAAACTTTTCCAAGAAGAGCATAAGGAAAACAAGGATGCCCATTATCAACCTTATTATTCAATACTTTACTAGAAATGCCAGCTTTAGCCATCTCTTTTTGTGGTGACAAAGAATTGGAGAATAACTTACTAAAGTGTAGTATAAGGTTATGATGGAGTACTATTATGTTATAAGAAATAATATACAAAATGGCTGATGGAGTCTGATTACATATCAAAGCATACATTTTAAATTTTAAAAAGTCTTTATTTTTCTAATTATTAGTATTTTTTGAACACGGCTGATATGGAAATATGTTTTGTAGGACTTCACATATGTTGTTGCTGTGGAGTCCTTCCAGTCATGACCAACTCTTTCTAACGCTATTTGAGGTTGTCTTGGCAACTATAGGAAAGGTTTGACTTTTTCTTTTCCATTTCATTTTACATATGAGGATCTGAGGCAAAGAGGAATAGGTGGCTTGCCCAGGGTTACATGTTACATAGCTAGGAAATATCTGAGATAAAATTTTATCTCCTGAAGATGAGTCTTTCTGATTTCAGCAATACTCACTGTTCCACCTCTCAAGAAGGGGGGGGGGGGGGGGAGGAAAGGTAAGGTAATGAAAAAGGGAATTTGTAACAAAAAAAAAAGAATGTTAAAATGTTTATACCTATTTGAGAAAAAAATGAAATAAAATAAAAAAAACAATAAAATTGCCTGCTATAGTAATAAGACAAGAAAATAAATTTGAAGGAGCAGAAATACATACTGTGGAAACAAAACTATCACTTGTTGCAGATATAATAGTATACTTAGGGAATCTTAGAGAATCGACTTAAAAAAACTAGCTGAAATAATTAAAAACTTCAGCAAAAGATGTAGGATATAAAATAAATCTGAGTGTATGAGCAGCAGGTCTACATTTTACTAATAAAATCCAGCAATAAGAGATAGAAAGAGAAATTCCATTTAAATTACTTGAAGAAAATATAAAATACTTGATTGAAAGAGGAGAGAATGTGGAATTCAAAAATTTTAAAAATTACCATAAAATTTTTTCTATATATCATTGGGAAAAATTTACTGAAATAATTTTAAAGATGAGAAAGTTTGCATTGAGTTCCCTATGATTTCTAATGTTTTTAATAGTAATAGATTTTGTATTTTTACCAAGTCTTTTTCTTCATCTCCTTTTTTTCTTAAATTTATGTATTTACTTAATTTTAGTTTACAACATTCAGTCCCACAGACTTTTGAGTTCCAAATTTTCTCTCCCTGTCCTCTCTCTTTCCCCCCTACTCTGCCTTCCCCATTGGCGACATGCAATCTGATATAGGTTCTACAAATACCTTCACATTAAACATTAGTCAAGTTATAAAGCAGGATTATAGCCAATGGAATGAACAACAAGGAAGAAGGAAAAAAAAAGGAAACAAAAAAAGAGAGAGCAAGTAATTTCCTTCAATCTGCATTCAGACTATAAATCTTTCTCTGGATTTACATAGCCTTTTCCATTTTGAGTCCTTTGGAGTTGTCTTATAACCTATAATAGTAGTGTTCCAGTTTTCCCACATCTTCCCCAAAATTTATTATTTTTTTTCTTTTTTGTTTTATTAGACAAACTGATAGGACTGATGTAATACTTCATATGTAGTATTGCATTTCTCTAATCAAGAGTGATTTACAGCATTTCTTCATCTGAAAACTTCCTGTTCATATTCTTTGATATCAATTTATCAATTGGTGAATGTCTTGTATTCTTCTTATGACTTGCCCAAAGTAACATGGCTAGTAAGTGTTAAGTATCTCAGGTCAGATTTGAACTCAGGTCCTTCTGACTCCTGGGCTGGTGCTTTATTCACTGAGTCACTTAGCCACTCCATGGCTTGTATTCTTTAAAAAAAAATGGCCTCAGTTCTCTATGTTTTTGTTAAATGAGACCTTTATCAAGATCCTTACTGCAAAAATTATTCCCTAGCTTTCTTCTTTCCTTTTCTTTTGGATTCATTTGATTTAGTTTGTACAAAAACTTTTTTTAAGTTAATATAATTTAAATTATTTATTTTCTATTTAGTAGTGCTCTCTATCTCTTGTTTGGTTAATTAATTTTTCTCATCTCCATAGATCTGACTGATAGATTATTGCTTGCTCTTCTAATTTGTTTATGGTATACCCCTTTATGTCAAGATTATGAACCCATTTTGACCATATCTTGGTATATAGTATGAAATGTTGGTCTATACTTAGTTTATGCCCTAGTGTTTTCCAGTTTTCTTAACAGTTTTTGTTAAATGGTAATTTCTTATCACAAAGGCAGGGTTCTTTGGGTTTACCAAACCCTACATTACTATGATGACTTACTACTGTCTCCTGTAGCTAATCTATTCTACTGGTCTACCACTCTATCTCCTAACTAATAACAGAGAATTTTGATAATTAATGCTTTATAACAAAGTTTGAAGTATAGTATTGCTAGGTCATCTCCTTTTATATATATTTTTTTCATTAATTCCCTCCATCTTTTTGGCCTTTTGTTCTTACAGATGAATTTTGTTGTTATTTTTCCTAGCTCTATAAAACAATTTTTGGTTGTTTGAGTCATATGACACTGAATAAGTAGGGTGACTTAGGTATAATTGCAATTTTTATTATACTTGCTTGGCCTACCCATGAGCAATTGATATTTTTCCACTTATTTAGATCTGACTTTTTGTGTAAAAAGTGTTTTGTAATTCTATTCATATAGTTCCTGAATTTGTCTTGGCAAGGAGACTCTCAAGTATTTCATATTGCTTATCGCTATATTAAGCTGAATTTCATCTTCCATCTCTTGCTTCTGGGATTTGTTAGTCATATAAAGAAATGATAATGATTATATGAGTTCATCTTGCATCCTTTTACTTTGCAGAAGTTGTCAATTATTTCAGGTAGTATTTTAGTTGATTCTTCAGTGTTTTCTAAGTATATCATCATATTATCTGCAAGAAATTATAGTTTTATTTCCTCATCACCTATTCTATTTACTTCCATTTCTTTTTTATTTCTCATTGCAATAGCTAATGTTTCTAGTACTTTATTGAATAATAGTGGTGATTATGGACATACTTGCTTTACCTTTGATCTTAATGGAAAGGATTCTTACCTTATACCCATTACAGGTAACGTTTACTGAAGGTTTTAGAAAGATATTGCTTATTACTTTAAGGAAAGCTCCATTTATTCCTGTCCTTTCTGGTATTTTTAATAGGCATGGGAGCTGCATTTTGTCAGAAGATTTTTCTGTGTCTATTGAGACAATAATATAATTTCTCTTACTTTCGTTGTTGATATGATCAATTATGATGATTGTTTTCCTGATAATGAAACAACACTGAATTCCTGGAATGAATCTCACCTGGTCATAGCATATCATCTTAATACAGCAATCCTCATTTATGTAACCTGTTTGCTAATATTTTATGTAAAATTTTTGCTTCTACATTCATCAGAGAAATTCCTCTAAAATTTTTGTCTCTGTTTTGTCTTTTCCTGATTTAGGTATCACCATCATATTTGTATCAGAAAAGAATTTGGTAGGACTTCTTCACCTATTTTTTGAAATAGTTTATATAGAAATGGGATTAATTTTTGAAATATTCTTTAAATATTTGGCAGAATTCAATTGTAAATCAATCTGGCCCTGTTGATTTGTTTTTTTTTTCTTTTTTTTGGAGAGGGGAAGGTAGGGCAATTTGAACTCAGGTCCTCCTGACTCCAGGATAGGTGCTCTATTTACTACTCCACCTAGCCACCCCAAGGTGATTGTTTTCTTAAGGGAGTTCATTGATGGCTTTTTCCATTTATTTTTCTTAAAGAGGGTTAGTTAAGTATTTTATTTCCTCTTCTGTTAATCAGGGCAATTTATATGTTTTTTAAAAAATCCACCAGGAGGGCAGAGCCAAGATGGCAGAGTAGAAGCAGGACCTTCCCGCAGCTCTAGCTACCACCCTCCCCAGTCCATGTAAAAAGGGGACTCTAAACAAACTTTGGAGGTGCAGAACCCACAAAATGACACAGAGATGCTAACCTCCTGCTGAGGACAGCCTAGAAGGCCAGCAGGAATCAAGCACAGCACTCTGGGAGCCCAGCACAACACCATGCCCAGGCTTTAGCCCCAAGGCGGGCCTGACCACCCACTGGCCAGAGGGACTCCAGATCAGCAGCAGTTGTGGCCGTTTCCAGATTTATCAACACATAGACACAAAGGACAAAGTGAGAGGTCAGTACAGTCTGGATTTTGGGACCAATAAGTGGGAGTGTGTGGCTTTTACCCCCAGGGCAAAAAGCCACTGAGACCCTGGCACAGCCAGCCAGCGCCACAGGGTGGCATCAGCTCTTGGCCTGCAGAGTGTAGGGGGACCAAGCACCAGTCTTAGGGGTAATCGCTCTTGCTTTAACCTGCTTGGATCTGGATTGCAGTCTAGGGTGGAGGTTCTGGTGTGTGCGTCCAGCTTGCCAGAGCATGTGGAGACCTTAGACAGGGCGCCCATCTAATACCTCTGGCAACTGAGAAAACCCCAGCGTTTGGGACGAAAGCTCCCCTGTCTGGTGGCAGAGTCCTACTGTGGCAAAAAGCCCAAAAATCAAGTAATAGAGTGGTAAAATGAGCAGGCAAAGGAAAGAAAGCGAACAGAAGATTCCAACAATACAGTCCTATTTGGGGGACAAAAAGGAGCAAAGCATGGAACATTAGGAAAACAGTGAAGTCAGAACTCCTACACCAAAACCTTCTAAGGAAAATACAAGCTAGTTACAGGCCATAGAGGACCTCATGAAAGATTTTGAAAACCAAATAAGAGAAGTGGAGGAAAAATTGGGAAGAGATGTGAGAACAATGCAAGAAAATTATGAAATGAGAGTCAACAGCCTGACTGAGGAAAATAATACCTTAAAAAACTGACTGACTCAAATGGCAAAGGAGGCCCAAAAAGGCAATGAGGAGAAGAATGCCTTAAAAAGCCAAATTTGCCAGATGGAAAATGAATCTCAAAAACTCAATGAGGAGAATCATTGCTTCAGAATGAGATTGGAGCAAATGGAAGCTAATGACTTTATAAGAAATCAAGATACTGTTAAAACAGATCCAAACAAATGAAAGAATAGAAAGGAATTTGTAAAATATCTCATGGGAAAAACCACTGACCTGGAGAATAGATTCTGGAGAGATAATTTAAAAATTATTGGACTGCCTGAAAGCCATGACCAAAGTAAGAACCTAGAAATCATCCTCCAGTAAGTTCTCAAAGAAAACTGTTCTGATGTTTTAGTATCAGAGGGCAAAATAGAGGTTGAAAGAATCCACCAATCACCTCCTGAAAAGATTCCAAAAAGAAAACTCCTAGGAATATTATAGCCAGGTTCTGGAATTCCCAGATTAAGGAGAGAATACTACAAGAAGCCAGGAAGAAACAATTTGAATATTATGGAAATACAATTGGGATAAGCCAGGATCTGGCAGCTTCTACACTGAGGGATTGAAGGGCTTGGAATATGATATTCCAGTAGGCAAAGGAGCTGGGATTGCAACCAAGAGTCACCTACCCAGCAAAACTGAGTATCATGTTTCAGAGGAAAATATGGTCATTCAGTGGAATACAGGACTTGCAAGTATTCTTGCTGAAAAAAACCAGAGTTGAATAGAAAATTTGACATTCAGATACAAGAAGCAAGAGAAGCATGAGAATGTAAACAGAGAAAAGGAATCATAAGGAACTTATCAAAGTTGAACTATTAACATTCCTACATGGAAAAACAATAAGCGTAACTTATGAAACTTTTCTCAGTAGTTGAAGGGATTAGAAATGTATATATATATATATATATATATATATATATATATTTGTCTATATATGAGGGTATATGGGCATATGAATACATATGTGAATGTGTGTATATATGTTTAGAAGTATACATAGATAAAGGGCACAGGACCAATTTAACAGGAAGGAATGATACTTAAAAGGTGAAATTAAGAGGTGAGAGGAATATAATGAGAGGAGATGGGGAGAAACAGATTGGGGTAAACTATCTCATACAGAAGAGGCAAGGGAAAATGGTTATAATGGAGGGGAAGAATAGGAAGGCAAAACAGAATGGGTCAACCTTATTCCCATTGAATTTGGCTTGAGGAGGGAGGGAAATACACACTAAATAGGGTATCTCACCCTCCAGGAGAATAGGGGGGAAGGGGATGAGAGGGGGGATGATAGAAGGGAGGGTCGGCTGGGGGGAGGGAAGTTGGAAGCAGTCACTTTTGAAAATAGATGGGATCAAAGTAGAGATTAGAACAAGTGGGAGGTGGGATAAGAGGGAGGGAAATATAGTCAGTCTTTTACAATATATCTACTATGTTATTGTTTTGCATTAGCCTCACATGTACAACCTATACTGAACTGCGTATCTTCCCAGTAAGGGTGAGTGACAAGGAAGGAAGG
>NW_027187309.1:3601953-3671799 GCF_028583685.1 Petaurus breviceps papuanus
TATATATATATATATACTATTATTAATACCATCTTACATGTAATTGGAAAATAAAATATACAGGCACTGAGGCATAGAGATCCACTGGAAAAGTAGAAAGGAGTATGGGAGAAAATATGGGAGAGAGCAGATTGGAAGAGGGGATATCCTGTGGGACTGCTATGTTGGTTCAGTGGGTAGGGAAAAATGGGGAGAAAATTTGTAACTCAAAATCTGTAGGAAACGAATGATGTAAATCAGTAGTTAATAAAGCATTTAAAAAAATCCATCTCTTTCACTTAGATTGGAAGATTTCTTTGCATACAGTTGAGCAAAATTGCTCCCAATTATTGTTTTGTTTTTCTCTTAGTTGATCATAAATCCCCCCTTTCATTTTTGATACTGATAATCTTGTTTTCTTCTTTCCTTTATTATAAATCAAATTAATTAAGGTTTACTTATTTTTTTTCATAAAACCTGTTATTAGTTTTATATATTAGTTCAATAATTTTCTTAATTTCAATTTTATTAATCTCTCCTTAGATTTTCAGAATTTCTCATTTAGTATTTAATTGAGCATTTTTAATTTGTTCTATTTCTAACTTTTTTTAGTTCCATGCCAAATTCATTGATCTCCTCTTTTACTATTTTATTCATGTAAGTATTTAGAGATATAAAATTGCAAAGCGAAGCATGAGCAGCTTTCCAGAAGAATGCTACTGTGAACAGCTTTTTATGTTCTGATTACATAATATAATGAACACTCTATTTGTTAAATAACAAACCAGAGCAAAACCTTCACAGTAAATCAAGGTACAGCATTCACAATGATATAACTTATCACAGATAATCAAAATATGGCATTCATAACAACTTATCATAGAAAATGGCCACATAGTTTTCACCACAGTGGTCACACAGTTTTGAATAAAATATTATCATTTATTCAATCAATCACTTAGTAACTCAATCATTCAGTCATCCTTAAGGAGGCTTGCCTCCATGGGGCACAGTAAGTTACAATATCAGCCACTTCTCAGCACTCCTTTAATGGGTAGTGTAAAATACACAGGCCATCCACCCCTGAGTCATAAATAATTACAATCTTCTCAGTCAGTACACAGTGTCCAAGTAAAGTCTTCCTTTAGCTTGACTAAGGGTAGTCTCTCAGATTCCCTAGATCCCCTTCCATTGTCCCAGCTTCTATATGGGTTCACCAAACTGTCACCTGGGTTCAATGGCAAACAGCTCCCAGTTCCTTGTCCAGTTCTCCATGCTGTTCCTGTTCTATGCTGAAGCTCACAGTGTCCAGCCTACCTTCAGTCCTTCATGGTCTCTGTTCCCAGGAAGTCAAGGCTTCACAAAGCCAGAAACAGGTTCATGCAAAGTACCAGCACCACAGTCATGCTTCCTCAGTCTTCAGCAGCTCCCAGAAGAAGCTGGTAGCTCCCCAGCAGAACCTCTAGCTGGTTCCCAGAATCAAAATCACTTCACCCAGGTTCCCAAAATCAAAATTATGCTCTCCAGACTGGGCATTTCCTCTTCAGCCTCCTCAGCAGCAGCTTCTTCTGCCTCCAGGAAGCTTATCCCAATGAGTTCTGACTCTCCCTCTCTGGAGCTTTTCCTTATATACAGTATTGCCCCTCCCTTTTCAGCCCCTTCCTGTTAAAAAGCAATGGGAGTTCATACCTTCTGTTTCTTTAACAGAGGCTTAATTTGAACTTGGTGCTAAGTAACTCTTCACTTTCCAATACACAGGGATCTTTAAATTTCATTACCATTACAAAAATTTCCCCTAAGAACCACTTGGGCTGCATACCATAAGTTTTGGTATGTTGTCTCATTATTGTTATTCTCTTGGATTAAGTTATTGAATATTTCTATGATTTGTTGTTTGAATCACTCATTCTTTAGGATTAGCTTACTTAGTTTCCAATTAATTTTTAGTCTATCTTTCCATGATCATTTATGACATGTAAGTCTTTTTGTATAATGATCTGAAAAGGATATATTTAATATTTCTGTCTTTATGTGTTGGACTGTGAGACTTATATGCCTAATATATTATCAGTTTTTGTGTAAGTGCCATGTACTGCTAAGAAAAAGGTATATCACTTTCTAATCCAATTCAGTTTCTCCAGAGGTCTCCCATATCTAACTTTTCTAAAATTCTATTCACCTCTTTAACTTCTTTCATGTTTATTTTGAGGTTGGATTTATCTAGTACTGAGATGGGGAGGTTGCAGTTTTCCCCCACTCCCCAGTATAGTTTTGCTGTCTATTTCTTCCTATAACTCCCATAACATCTCCTCTAAAAACTGATAACTATACCACTTGGTGCACATTAGGTTTAATAATTCTATTACTTCATTATCTCTGGTACATTTTAAAAGGATGTAGTTTCCTTCCTTATCTTTTAAAATTAGATATATTTTTGCTTTTGCTTTGTCTGAAATCAGAATTGCCACTTCTGTTTTATTGTTTGTTTTTACTTCAGTTGAAAATAATGTACTATACTCCAGTCTTTTACTTTTAATCTGTGTGTATCTCTCTGTTTCAAAAGTGTTTCTTGTAACAACATATGGTAGGATTATGGTTTTTAATCCACTCTGCTCTCTATTTCCATTTTATGGGAGAGTTCATCCCATTCACATTCACAGTTATGATTACATTATCTTTATTTCTTTATTTTGGCTTTCTTTTTGAGGGCAGTTTGGGCTAAGTGACTTGCCCAAAGTCAAATGGCTAGTTTTTGTGTTCAGTGTCCAAGGGTGGATTTGAACTTAGTACCTCCTGACTCCAGGGCCAGTGCTCTACTCACTTCACCACCTAGCCACCCCACATTATCTTTATTTCCATTCTATTTGCTCTCCCCCTCCCATTTATTCCTCTCTCTCCTTTCTCCCTTTCCCTTCTCAGAAGTGTTTTCCTTCTGACTACCATCTCCCTGAATCTGCCCTCTCTTCTATCATCCCCCCTCACTTTTATTTCCTTTCCCCCTACTACTTCTTCCCTCCCTTCTTCCCTGCCTACTATACACTCCCTCCCTTTTCTTTCCCCTTTCCCTTTCTACTTCCTATAGAGTAAGTTATATTTCTATACCTAACTCTGTATGTTATTCTCTCTTTGAGCTAAATCCAATGAAAGTAAAATTCAAACAATGCTCTTCTCCCTCCTTTCTTTCCCTCTACTCTGATAGGTGTTTGTACCTCTTCATGTGATATAATTTGCTCTTTCCTGACTCCTCCCAGTACAATCCCTTTTTCCCCCTCATCTTCATTAGTTTTTTTAATCATCACATCAAAGTCAGCTTACCCATGCTCTGTGTCGATATATATAAATATATATATATATATATATATATATATATATATATATATATATAAATATATATGTACTGAATCAAAATATTTCATAAATAGATACAGTTCTCAAGAGTTACTACTATAATCCTCCCATGTAGGGATGTGAACAGTTAAACCCTATTGAACATGATATTTTTTTCATTCCTATTTATCTTTCTCTTGAGTCTTGCATTTCAAGACCAAATTTTCTGTTCAGTTTTTTTTTCCATCAAAAAAGTATGAAAATTGCCTATTTTGTTGAATATCTATCTCCTCCCTGAAAGATTATGTTCTGTTTTTCTGGGTCATTGATTCTTGGTTGTAATCCAAAATCCTTTGACTTCTGGTATATCATATTCTAACATTCCAGTCCTTTACTTTAGAAGCTGCTGGTTCCTATATAATCTTACCTTTGGTTCCATGATATTTATATTGCTTCCTTCTAGATGCTAGAAATTTTTTTCTCCTTGATGTGATAATTTTGGAATTTGCCTATAATATTCCTTGTGGTCTTTATTTTGGAAACTCTTTCAGAAAGTTATGATGGATTCTTTCAATGAGTCTTTTACCCTCTGGTTCTCGTACTTCAGGTCACTGTCCTTGATAATTTCTTACAAGATGCTGTCCAGACTCTTTCAGGTAGATTGATAATTCTTAAGTTATCTCTCCTGGATCTATTTCCCAACCAAGTTGTTTTTCCAATGAGGTATTTTATATTTTATTCTCCTTTTTTCATTCTTTTGATTTTTTGACTGATTCTTGATGCCTCATAGAGTCATTAACTTTCACTTGCCTGTAGCACCAATACAATATTCAGAGCACCAACAGTGACTGTTAACATGCCAGCATAATTCTGAATTACAAAATATAACAGACTCTCCATGTAGAAGACAGAAGCAAAACATTTATCCAGACACCAGAAAGGCAAATTCCAACACCAGGAAGTCAAATCCATCATAGCAACAAAGAAGTTAATATACAGAAACACAGCAGGAAACTACAACATCCTTTAGCCGTCTCACAAACAAATACTCACAACCCTAGCTGTCTCCTTGCCTGTGTCCTCTCCTCCCTCCAGCTCTAACTGCTCTGACTCCCAGCTTCCTCTAGGTTCTGATCCCCCCTTCCTCAAACCCCTCCCCCCACAAACTCCATGTGATTTCATTTGGCCGTGGGAGAGGGAAAATCTTCAAATTCCCTTAGGCCTATTAAGGGACTGGGAAGATCTTCAAATTCCTATTACCATTACATTGCCTAATTCTCACTTTGCAGTAATCATTTGCTTCAGTTATCTTTGGTACCTCCTTTTCCATTTGGCCAATTTTAATTTTTAATGAGTTCTTCTTTTCAGTGGATTTTTGTACCTCTTCTTCCATTTAGCCAACTGCATTTTTTAAGCAGTTGCTTTCTTCAGTCAGTTTTTGTCTTTCCTTTTCTAAGCTATTTACTCTCTCTTCCATACCTCTCATTTCTTTTCCCAATTTTTCCTCTGTTTCTCTTTATTTGACTTTTAAAACCCTTTTTGAATTCTTTCAAGAAGGCTTTTTGGTCTTGATACCAATTTATATTCCTCTTTGATGTTTCTGATGAAGGCATATTGTAAATATTGTATTCTTCTGAGTTTGCGGTTTGATCTTCCCTGTCCCTATAGAAACTATCTATGATCATCTTTGGCTATTTCCTAATTTTAAAGTTGAGTTCTCCTGCTGGAGCACTGGGGCCACTGTCCCAAGCTTCTTATGTTGGAGGTTAGAGGCCTGGTCACTGACTTTGTGTTCTGAGGTCTCAGGTGCTGGCATCTGGAGGCTGTATGGGTCTGGCAGCTTATTTGGTGCTGAGCAGGGGTTCTAGTGGTGTCTGGTGTGTTCTGAGACCAGGTAGGGTTTTCCAGATGTTGAAAGATGCCTGCCCACCTAGACAGAACTGAAGTACAAAGACATTACTGCTGGAGGATGCCTGTGTACCTGGGGTTTCACTGACGCAGGAGAGTTCCAGCTGCAGAGTTTCACCTGATCACCTGTGGCTGTTCCAAAGCATGTGGTGATTCTGTTGTTCTCAGAGCTAGAGTTTGCTGGTTCCCCTGGCTCTAATATGGCATGCAGGCATCTTGGAATGTGCTCACTTTTTACCGGAAACAGACCTTTCTCACTGATCCTCTAAGTTTCCTGAATTAGAATATTGCTTCACCCCATCTTTCTCTTGATTCTGCTCTTCCTCTATTTTTTCCTAGGGAACTATTCTGTTTTTTTCCAGAGTTCAATAAGAGAGTGATAGCAACTTAGCTCCTCATTCTGTCATATTGGCTCCCTTAAGTGTTTCGGAAAATCTAAGTAGAGAGGGATTACATTGTTTTGGGAGTCATTGGGGACAAAAAGGATTTCAACACACACACACACACACGAAACACACATGTAAACACACAGAAATCTCCATTGTCCATTTCAGGCCTGATGCACAGTTTGCATTAAAGAGGAGAAAAAGTATAGGATTAAATTAACCATTAAAAGTCTAGGTAAGTTAAAACAAATAGTACCATTAAGAAGAATAGTATTAAATGTGGATAGAGAAGTTGGCCATATGTTCTTTGATTATGGTTTTCTTGATAATATATAAAAGTGTGACAGAAATAACTTCCTGAAGAAATAGAAAACTTCTCCATTTTCCAAAGAGGATCAATCTGTCATTCCCCAGTCAGCAGTTCAAAGTAAGTGCTTAAAAGGACCTAAACATGGAAAAAGGTATGAGGTTTTTCCATTTAGACTTCATTAAACTATGAAACAGTCACTTTTGGATTTGTTAAAGCCCAGAACAGTCAATATTTCATTCTCTGCCCAAGTGAAAAAGTAGAATTGAAACTTTTTTTGCATCCATGTCACTCACATTTTATGTCATTCCTTAAGCTATCCAGCCCTTAAAAAAGATTTGAACTTGTGGAAAGATGTATATCAAAGTACTTTTCTCATCAGAAAAAGATTAAGAAATTTCCCTTTGTTCACAATTCAGTACTTTACCCATTACTCATTTTGTAATGTAGATTTGAAATGCTTCATATTAAATATAAAGAAGAAAAATAGCTTGACTTTGAAAATATGTAATCACACTGGTGAGCATCATCTCTTTCAGAGAGAATCACTGAGGACTCTTTGAGTTAATTTCTAAGTATTAAAATGGTTCATTACATAGTTAGGAATATTCAAATAACCATCAACTTCTAATATTTTGCCAGATATGTATATCATCTAAAGGCTTTTGCTGTATTTCTAAATCAAATTTTGAAGTGACGATATCACATTAAATAGGATGAAGAATTCTTTGAAATCCATAATTACCACAGCATTTTTTTTCTTATTTTTACATTAAAAAATAAGCAAGTAGCACCATATCCCCCCCCAATGAATGAAAAGATGTGGTTAAAGCCTTTACTCCCCCCCCCTCCAATTTGCACACTTCACTTTCACAGCTTTGTCAGATTTTGAACATCTTCATCCAGAACTGAAAAGTTAAATGCTGCAGGGAATAATTTTCTTCCTAGCTTCCAAATGAAGATGGTGTTAAGTAGTTTTTATAAGCACAGAACACGCCAAATTAATTCATACTGGATGTGAAAGAACACAATCAAAATGAGAATAAACTTTGTCATTACTGTTCTTATTCCTTAGAAACAATATGAATATTTGATTGTTTTACCAAGTTTAGCGAAAAATTAGGTAGCTATTTTTTTGTTGTTATTTCTCTTGTAATAACAACTGGCTGCTGGTTGCTCAGTGGATAGAGTGCTGTGCTTGGAATCAGGAAGACATGAATTTAAATATAGCCTCAGATGCTTAATACCTGTGTAATCCTGGGCAAGTCACTTAAACTCTGTTTCCTTAATCTGTTGGAGAAGGATATGGCAAACCAAAACCCCATGGACAGTATTGGAGTGATATGTTCCATGGGGTCATGAAGAGTTGAACACGACTGAGCCACAACAAAAGTAAATTTTTGTGTCTTTGTTTTGGGAAGAGACTTGTAGCTTCATGACTGTAGGTAGTTCTCAACAAGCAAAATCTCAACTAAGGCAAAGAGTCAATTGTGCTACAATTCTGTCTTAAAGAGAATCCCCTGGGGGCAGTAAATATTTTGCACAGTATCACATTGCTACTATGTTTCAGAAGTAGGACTCAAACTCTGCTTTCCTTACATTCTTTTGAGCATACTAAACTGACTTTTAGAATTCTGATTTATACAAACATGATAGTAATGGGGTCAAGGTTTGAAATTCAATTTTTATGCAGTTGGGATATTGATATTTTGGTGGGAGGGAGAGTAGGGGTGGTACAAGAGAAAGAATAAAAAACAAACAGTCGATATTTACTTTCAAGTCTAGGCTTTTGACTACTTACCCTCTGGGTGAAATAATTTTATCTCTCTGGGTCTCAGTTTATCTATAAAATGGGTATGAAAATAGTACTTATACAACTTATTTCACATGGTTTTTGGCCAGTAAAGCACTTTATGACTTTAGAGGGCTATACAAATGCCAATTCTTATTTTTGTCTCATGGCCCTAAGTTAGGCCCTGAACATCACTTGGAAGTTCTGACCAGAAATTCTGAGGGTCTTCCTCTCCAAGACTGATTCCTTTCTGAAGGTAAACCAGACCATCTATTGTCTCATTTCTTACCCACACTTTAAATGTTGAATAGGCATTTCCTCAGACAAACTGAGAACTGGGAAAGACCTTAGCTTAAAAAGGCCAGGGTCAGAGATGGAACCAAGATGGCAGCATAAAGGCTGGTCATCTGAGCTCTTCCCTAGCCTTCTCCACATACCTTTAGATAATGACACTAAACAAATTCTAGAGCAACAGAACCCACAAAAAGATAGAGTGAAATATTTTTTCCTGCCCGAGACAATTTGGAATGTAGGCAGGTCTGTTCACTCAGGGTGAAACTGGAGCACGGTCCAGGTCAGGTTGTCCAGGACAAACCTGGCCCTGGTGAAACAGTGAACCAAGAGCAGGCCTCAGGGCAACTTAATCAATGAATGGGGGTTTCCAGACCTCTTAGCCTATATATGCCAACGACAACTTAGAAGATCAGCCACAGGAAGATCTGTCACACCATTGTAATAGAGAAGCACAATCCAACCTGGGCCACACCAGCACAGCCCCAGTTCCAACAAGCCAGCAGTAGACCTCAGGAGTCGTTGAATTACCAACAGCAGTAGTAGCTACTTCTGGAATTCTCAGCCCATAGAGAGTAAGGGGGTCAAACAACTGGTCAGAAGGAGAGAACAGGGGTATTTTTGCTACCACTAAGGCAGGACTCTGTTGGGTTGCCAATACTCAGATCTGAGTTGCAGCTGGGGGGTGGGGATGGGGGTTATGTATGTGTGTGGAGGGGCAGTCCCTGGGTGAGGAGGGGCACAAACATATCAGAGGTTACAACAACAGTGGAACAGAGACCCTCCTCACAATTCCAGGGCAAAAATGAGTGCTTGTGGTCACTCACAGCCCAGAGCACATGCCAAGAGAGTACTACTGAACACATCTCCTTGGACCATACAACCTTGGAAGAACTGAAAACTTACAGGTCCCTAGAAGTATCACTGAAAACAGTGTCATAAGACCCCTGAAGCTTGGGATAGTGTGCCCTCCACCCTGGAAAGAGAACCTTATTTTAACAAAGAATTAAAATTCAAGTAATTTACTGGGGAATTGAGTAAACAGAAAAAAAATATGACCAGAGAAAATTAATTTGGTAACAAGGATGATCAAAATACACACTCAGAAGAAGATAGAAAATTCAAAGCTCCTATATCCAAAGCCTCCAAGAAAAAAAAAATATGAATCATATCAAGGCCATGGAAGAGTCCAAAATGGATTTAGAAAACTAAGTAAGAGAGGTAAAGGACAAATTGGTAAGAGAAATGAGAGGAATATAAGAAAATCATGAAAAATGAGTAAACAGCTTGGTAAATAACACACACAAACACACAAACTGAAGAAAATAAAACCCTAAAAAAAGACTCGGACAAATGGTGAAAGAGGTCCAAAAAGTCAATGAGGAAACGAATGTCTTAAAAAGCAAAATTGGGTAACGAAGTCAAGATGGTGGAGTGGAAACAGGACTTCCTCTGGGCTCTGGCTCCCACCACCTCCAATTAATGTAAAAGGTGACTTTTTACAAACTTTGTAGCTACATAACCCACAGAATGACGCAGAGAAGCTAACTTCCCACTAAGGATAGCCCGGACAGCCAGCAGGGAGCAGCCAGCACAGTGCTCTGGGAGACAACCCCAGCCCCATGCAAGCCAGAGGTTTTAGCATCAGGGCAGGCCTGACCAGCCATTGGATTGAGGGACTTCAGAACACTAGCAGCTGTGGCAGTTTCCAGAATTATCAACTGATAGATGCTGAGGACAAAGTGAGAGGTCAGTGCAGTGTGGACTTTGGTATGAAGTAGTTGGGAGTGTATCAGCTTTTATCCCCTGGAGGTAGAAGCCACTGAGGAGCCAGGACTGTGCAGCCACCACTGCCATGTGGCAGCTTCAGCTCCAGACTATAGGGGGACTAAGTGACCAGTCTGAGGGGTAATTGCTTTTGCTTTAACCTGCTTAGAGCTGGATTGTGGTCTAGGATGGAGGCCTTGGGGTGTGTGACTGTATCAGCAATGCCATATTCACAATGCCTATGGAAATTACAGATATGCTGATATAATTATCCATCACAAAATACATCATGCTTGCCATATGGGGGAATAAGCTAGAAAATTTATTAAAATACCAAAAGACTGAGTCCCAAAACCAGAAAGTGAAAGCCATCAGAGTAGTTATGAAATTGGCACAGGTAGATAAAGTAGAAAGCACCCACATTCTCAAGCCTTTAAAACAGAACAGGCTACCTCAGGCAAAGGTCCTTCTCTCCCCACTCACAGCAACCACCCAGTGTCCAGGAAGCATGCTCCCAGCAGCTCCAGCCCCTGTCAGTCCTCAGCAGGAGTCCTTAGCAGAAATTCTGGCTGACTCAAAAAGGGCTTTGTGCTTCCGCCGCCGCTGGCTCTGCTGCTGCTGCCGCCGTCACCACCACTGCTAGCCACCGCAGGAACTCTAACTTGGCTTCCGCTTCCTCTTGCTCCACCCCTTCCTGCTACATCAGCAAGTCCAATTGGGCATGGAAGATCTTTAAATCCCATAACCCTTACAGTGACCAGCTTGCAAGAGTGTTTGGAGGCTTCAGAGAGGGCACTCAACGAATACCTTCGGCAGCTGAAAAAACCCCAGCATTTGAAATGAAGTTCCTCTGTCTAGTAGCAGAGTACTACTGTGGCAAAAAGCCCAAAAGTAAAGCAATTGAGTGGCAACATGAGTAAACGAGGGAAGCAAAGCAAATAGAGGGACCAAACATTAGACTCCTACTTTGGGGACAAAAAGGATCAAAGCATGAAACAGGAGGAAGCCAGTGAAGTTAGAACTCTTGGACGAAAAGCTTCCAAGAAAAATATGAGCTGGTTACAGGACATAGAGGAGCTTAAAAAGGATTTTTAAAACCAAATAAGAGAAGTGGAGGAAAAATTGGGAAGAGAAAAGAGAATGATGTGAGAAAATTATGAAATGAGAGTCAACAACCTGAATGAAGAAAATAACACCTTAAAAAATAGACTAACTCTGAGGAGGCTAGGTGGCACAGTGAGTAAAGTGCCAGCCCTGGAGTCAGGAGGTCCCAAGTTCAGTTCCAGCCTCAGACACATAACACAGACACACAGACACACAGAGACACACATACACACACACCAAACAACAACAACAACAAAAAAGAAAAATCCTAGCCATGTAACCTTGGGCAAGTTACTTAACCCCAATTGCCCTCCAAAATGCAAAAATAAAATAAAACAATAGACTAACTCAAATGGAAAAAGAGGCTCAAAAAGGCAATGAGAAGAATGCCTTAAAAAGCAAAATTTTCTAGATGGAAAAAGAATCAAAAGCTCACTGAAGAGAATCATTTCTTCAGAATTAGATTGGAGCAAATGGAAGCTAGTGATTTTATAAGAAATCAAGATACTATTAAAACAGATCCAAACAAATGAAAAAAAAATAGAAGGCAACGTGAAATATCTCATTGGGAAAACCACTTACCTGGAAAATAGATCCAGGAGAGATAATTGAAAAATTATTGGACTACCTGAAAGCCATGATCACAAAAAGAACCTAGAAATCATCATACAAGAAATTCTCAATGAAAATTGCCCAGATGTTTTAGAACCAGAGGGCAAAATAGAGGTTGAAAGAATCCACTGATCCCCTCCTGAAAAAGATCCTAAAAAGAAAACTAGGAATATTATAGCCAGGTTCCAGAATTCTGAGTTCAAGGAGAAAATATTACAAGAATCCAGGAAGAAACAATTTGAATATTGTAGAAAAAAATAGGATAACACAGGATCTGGCAGCTTCTACATTGAGGGATCAAAGCTCTTGGAATATAATATTCCAGAGGGCAAAGAAGCTGGGGTTAAAACCAAGAATCACCTACCAAGCAAAACTGAGTATCATTTTTCAGGGGAAAATATGGTCTTTCAGTGGAATAGATGACTTTCAAGCATTCTTTATGGAAAAACCAGAATTCAATAGAAAATTTGGCATTCAGATACAAGAAGCAAGAGAAGCATGACAAGGTAAACAGGGAAAAGAAATCATAAGGAACTTATCAAAGTTGAATTATTTACATTCCTACATGGAAAAATGATCATTGTAACTTATGAAAATTTTCTCAGTATAAGAATTATTGAAGGGAATGTAAATATATATATATATACATATATATATATGCACACACACATATACACACATGGATATATATGTCTATATAGGCATATGAATACATATGTGAATATATATATATATGTGTGTGTGTGTGTGTGTGTGTGTGTGTGTGTGTGTGTGTGTACAGGTATACATAGATAGAGGGCATAGGACCAGTTTAATGGGAAGGGATGTTACTTAAAAAGTGAAATTAAGAGGTGAGGGAGGAATATAATCAGAAGAGATAGGGAAAGAGAGATTGGTGTCAACTATCTCATACAGAAGAGATAAGGGAAAATGGTTAAAAAGGAGGGGAAGAACAGGAAGTCAAAAAGGAATGGTTCAACCTTATTCTCATTTAATTGGGCTTAGGGAGGGAATGACATGTACACTACAAAGGGTATCTCACACTGCAGGAGAGTAGGGGGGAAGGGCATGAGAGGGGGGATGATGGAAAGAAGGGAAAGCTGAGGGGGAGGGAAGTTGGAAGCACCCATTTTTGAAAAAGGACAGGATCAAAGTGGAAAATAGAAGTGGGAGGTGGGATAGGAGGGTGGGAAATATAGTCAGTCTTTTACAGTATATCTATTATGGAAATATTTTGCATATCTACACATGTACAACCTATATTGAATTGCTTTTCTTCCCATTGAGCGTGGTTTACAAGGGAAAAAGGGAATGAATCTGGAATTCTAAGTTTTAAAGTCAAATGTTTAAAATACACACACACACACTCATATATATATATATATATATATATATATATATATATATATATATACTATTATCAATATTATTTTACATGTAAATAGGAAATACAGGCACTGGGGCATAGAGATCTACCGTGCCCTAATGGAAATTTGGAGGTGGTATGGGAGAATATATGGGAGAGTACAGATTGGAAGAGGGGATATCTAGTGGGATTGCTATTTTGGGGTGGTGGGTAGAGGAAAAACGAGGAGAAACTTTGCAACTCCAAATCTTGTCAAAATGAATGATGTAAACTAGAAGTTAATAAAGCATTTGATAAAAAAAAAAGAGAGAGAATTGGCCAATATGGAAAAAGAAGCACAAAAATTGACAGAAGAAAAAACAATCACTCCTTAAAAAGTAGAGTTGGCCAAATGGAAAAGAGGATATAAAAGCCCACTAAAGCTAAAGATTTTATGAGAAATCTAGAAACAAAACAAAAAGAATGAAAAAAAACCATATAAGACAATATGAAATATTTCATTGGATAAACAACTGACCTGAAAAATAGATCCAGGAGAGATAATTTAAATTTTTTGGAATACCTGAAAATCATGATTAACCAAAAGAACCTAGACATTATATTTGAAGAAATTAAGAAAAAGTGCCCTGATATTCTAAAAGGAGTGGGGTAAAATAGAAATTGAAAAAATCCACCAATCACTTTCTGAAAGATATCCCAAAATGAAACAGTCAAATTCCAGAGCTCCCAGGTCAAGGATAAAATATTACCAGAAGCCAGAAATAAATAATTCAAGCATCATGGAGCCGTGTTAGGATAACACGAGATTTAGCAGCTTCGACATTGAAGGATTGGAGGGCTTGTAATATGATATTCTGGAAGGCAAAGGAGCTAGAATTAAAAAAAAGGTTCACCTACCCAGAAAAATTGTGTATAACACTTCAGGGTAAAATGGATATTTAATGAAATAAAATATTTTCAAGCATTCATGATGAAAAGAACACAACTGAGCAGAACACTTGACTTTCCAATACAAGACTAAAGAAAAGCGTAAAAAGGTAAACAAGAAAGGACATCCTTAGGGACTTCAGATTAAACTATTTGTATTCTTACATGGGAAGATACCTGTAACTCATGAGAACTTTCTCATTATCAGAATAGTTAGAAGGAGCATATATTGACAGAGGGCATCGGTGTGAGTTGAATAAGAAGGGATGACTTCTAAAAAATAAAATTAATGGGTGGGAGAGGAATGTCGTGGGAGAAGGAGAAAGGGAGAGGTAGCATGGGATGAGTTGTCTTACATAAGAGTCCAGAGAAAGCTTTTACAGTGGAGGGGAAGATGGGGAATTGGGGGGAGGGGATGACTGAACCAAGAGGGAATAACATAGACACTTAACTGGGTATCAGTATCTATCATACCCTGCGGGAAAGTAGGAGTAGAAGGGAAATGAGAGGAGGGAGAGTGACAGAAAGGAGGGCAGATTGGGAGAAGGGGTAGGGAAGGGCAGAGTAAAAGGAAAGTGAATGAGTGAAAGTGAAAATGGGGTGGGATAGGATGGAGAGAAATATATTGAGCAATAGTAAATGTGAAAAAAATTGAAGTGAGTTTCTCTGATAAAGACCTCCTTTCTCAAACATAGAGTGAACCGAGTCAAATTTGTATAAATGATAAATATTTCCCAACTGAGAAGTTTTCAGATGAAATAATCAATACTCTCTATGGCCAAATGAAAAAAAAATGCTTTAACTCACTATTGATTGGAGAAAGTCAAATTAAAACAATTCTGAAGTACTAACACAATCCTATTAGATTGGCTAATAAAACAGAAAACAAAATTTAAAAATTTATAAATGCTGGAGGAATGTGGGAAAAGGGGGACATTAATACATTGTTGGTGGAGTTGTAAACTGATTCAACTGTTCTGTAGAGCAATTTGTAAGTAGGCCCAAAGGGCTGGAAAACCATTGATCCCTAGCAATACCATTAGGAGGTCTGTATCCTAAAAGAGATAAAAATAAAAAAGTAAAAGGGCCTCTATGTATAAAAATATCTGTAACAAATATTTTTGTCATTTTTTCTGATGTTTCCTGTTTTCTGATGATGTTTTCTGTTGACAAATAATTTGAAATTGAGGGGATGACCATCAGTTGGGGAATGGTTGGGCAAATTGTGACATGTGATTATGGTGTAATATTATTGTGCTATAAGAAATGATGAGCAGGATGCTCTCTGAAAAACCTGAAAAGACTTACATGAACTTATGCAATGTAAAATGTACTGTGTTCTAATTAACAATATTGTGAGATGATCAGCTGTGAATGACTTAGCTATTCTCAGCAATACAGTGATCCAAACAACTCTGAAGGACCTATGATGAAAAATGCCATCCATTCCCAGAGAAAGAACTGGTGGTATCTGAATACTGATTGAAGCATGCATGCTTTTTTTTTACTTTTTAAATTTTTCTTAAAGTTTAATATTTTTTTGTTTATGTTTTCTTTCACAGCATGACTATTATGGAAATATTTTGCATGACTACACATGTATAATCTACATCAAATTGCTTGCCATCTTAATGTAGTAAAGCTTTGAGACAGGAAGAAGGTGATAATTAGGACCCCAACGTTTCAAAAATGAATGTTAAAAATTGTTTTTACATGTAATTGGGAAAAAATAAAAACTAAACTAAAAAAGAAAGTCCAAGGTTTCCCACTGTATGCAGGGCCGTTGCCAGTCATCTTGATTTATATGTTGCCATTGAACTGTGCTGACTCTGGAGGAGGGAGCAAGACTGATGCCTTTGAATAGCTCTGCTTCACTTAAATCCAATTCTCTTATACATCTAGGCACCACCCTGATGATCTCTTTGGTCCAATTCAAGAACTAAGAACCAACAACAAAAACAACAATAGTAATAGCAAAGTGACTGGGGAATTAAGCACACACCAGGAGATCATATGTAAGATCAAATAAGATAAAGTGAATGTAACTATAAAAGCCCTTCTGTATTTATGCGGGGGGAGGGTGTCTAGTGGGTGGAGGGGAGTAGAAGGGTTCCAAATACTTTCTTTCCTGAGAGTGTCAACATCTTTACTTGGAAGAATAACTGTTGTATTCTATGAACTTTACATATTTGTCACATAAAAGTTATAGGAATCACATGTTGCCCCCTAACAGCAAATGCTGGTTGTTATTGCTTAGTTAAGCTGGTATAAAAATTATCCTGCCCACAGCTATTTCTTAATGTGAAATTTGTTTCACTGTAAATAGTTGTTAGTTTTACATTTAGACCATAAGTTTCACCTGTCAGGTTATATGAATCACAAATGAAATAAGTAAATTCAGTACAATTAAACATAGTGGAACAAACAAAACATTACGTAAAGGGGAAAGAGACCCAGGTTTATTAACAATCCTGACCAGGAGGATTTATATGTTAATAGAGGAGCTAATTAATGCTTACCTACCTAATATTTGCTTCCACAAAATAAGAAAATGTCCTCAGGTCTTTTAAGATTTTTCAGCATTACATTTTAGCTGCAAAGGAAATATCTAGAATTTATTATAACTACTATCATCATCATCAATTATTATTATTAAGTTGTAGCAATAATTAAAACCAAGTCATATACTACTTTATTCAGGTCAAAAGGCACCAAAACCTCAGTTTTCATACACACATTTGCTTTAGAAAAGATTAGATTAGGATATACCTTCTGATTTACTTCATAGCATATTGCCCTGATCACAAAAGGTTTTTATACTTTAGAATTTAGTTCAATGATCCATGATTTCATCTATGTCAGTATGGAGGAAACAGTAGATTTCTTTGATTTATGTATGATCTCTAACCAGATGGTAACACTAGATAGATTGCTGTACCTAGAGTCAGGAAGACCTGACTTCAAACCTAGTCTCAGATTTTGACTATGTGACCCTGGCCAAATCAGTTTAATTTTGTTTGCTTCATTTTCCTCATCTGTAAAATGCAGATAATAGTATCACCTACCCCTCAGATTTGTTGTGACAATTAAATCATATAATATTTGAAAATTTCTTTTCAAATGACAAAGTACTATGTAAATATTTGCTATTATTATTAGATATCATTTATGAGTTGCTAATGTTGGAGGGAAGATATCATCTAATATGTTATCCTGTAGTGATAAACCTCTCAAACTAGCCTAGGTTGAGATTCAGATGTAGATATACAGTCAAAAGCCTAGATCAAGCTCAACTTTTCCAGTAGAAAAATATACAACATGAGCATACAACATGAGCATACAACATGCTCAAGCCTAAATTTTATTGTATATCATGCAAGATCCTACACCTGAAAAAAAGAAGAAACCTATTTCACCAGAGTTCAAATGATATACCTTCCACGAATTTATATTAATAATATATAATTTTAAATTTATATTTATATAGTACTTCATGTTTTATGAAAAACTCTTCTTTTTATCAACTCAATGAGTTTAATAGTGTAAGAATTCTTATCCCCATTTTGTGGATGATGAAATTGGGGTTCAGGATGGCAGAGTAGAAACAGGAAATTCTGTGACCTACCCCCACGATCACCTCAAATACCTATAAAATATGGCTCTAAAAATTTTTTAGAGCTACAGAACCCACAAAGTGATGGAGAGAAACAAATCTCCTGCTGAAGGCAGCATGGCAGGCCAACAGAAAGGGTTCATCTCAGTGTGTTGGGATCTGAGCCAGTCCTGTGTGAGCCATGTGGTTTTGGTGCTAGGGAGGCAGTGGCAGCCAAAGGAGACTGGAGGAGACTGAATCAACAGCAGCTGTGTCAATTTCAACACTTTTCAACCCATAAGCACCAAAAAGAAAGTAAAAGGTCAGTTGGAACTCTGTTTTAAAAGAAAGATGTGGTCCAGCCCAAGCCCCCAAGGCAACAGGTAGCAGAAGCAGGGCAGCTGCAGCAGCTGCCACATGGCTGCCTAAGGAGCCCCTGGCCTACAGATTGTAGGGAGACCAAGCAGCCATTCAGAGGGTTAAAGCTCTTGCTTTAACCTGTTTGGATCTGTATTGCTGTCTAGGGTGGAGGTCCTGGAGTGTGCAGCCAGTGCGCCAGAGCTTGTGGTGTCTGTAGAAAGGGCACCCAAATAATAGCTCTGGCAGCTGGAAAAACCCCAGTAATTTGGGACGAAGTGCTCCTCTCTGGAAGCAGAGTTGTACTGTGGCAAAGACCTCAAAAGTTAAATAATTGGCTGGTAACATGAGCAAGCAGGGGAAGCAGAACAAACAGAGCAATACAACCTTACATTCCTTTTTGGGGGACAAAAAGAATCAAAGCATAGAATGGGAGGAAGACAACAAAATCAGAACTCCTACATCAAAAGCTTCCAAAAAATATGAATTGGTTACAGGCCATGGAGGAGCTCAAGAAGGATTTTGAAATCAAGTAAGAGAAGTGGAGAAAAACCTGGGAAGAGAATTTAGAATGATACAAGAAAATCATGAAAAGAGAGTCAACAACCTGCCTGAAGAAAATAATACCTTAAAAATAGACTAACTTAAATGGCAAAAGAGGCCCAAAAAGCCAATGAGGAGAAGAATGCCGTAAAAAGTCAAATTTGCCAGATGGAAAAGGAATTTCAAAAGCTCACTGAAGAAAATAATACCTTCAAAATTAGACTGGAGCAAATGGAATCTACTGACTTTATGAGAAACCAAGGGTTATGGGAATGGGCATTTAAGATCTTCCCTGCCCCTAGGCCCTTTGATAGGCTTAAGTGCACCTGGGGTCTGTGGTGGGAGGCTTGGTTTTCAGGAATGCGCACACCTTGGTGCTTTCTGATTGGGTAGTTGGTCAAGAGGGTTTTGGCATTTTCTGAGCCAGGAGAAGGCTATGTGAACCCTGATGTGAGGCTTTGTTTTGGGGCTCATTCTGAGAAGTGTTGTGTGATTTGACCAGACAAGACTCTAGGTAGTCATTGAGCCTCCAGCTTTGAAAACCCAGATTTTGATGCTTCTCTCTCTGGTAACTGACTAGGTATGGATGTAATGGTTAGACAGTTGGAGGCCTATCTGCTGAAATGTTTTTCAATGTTCTTGTAACTTCTGCTTGTAGGTTCATTCTGTATACTCCGAAGTTTGGGGTACTGACTTTTTCCCCTGAACTAGGTAAATACTATGTTTGATTGATTAAAGCAAGATTGTTAACCCATTTTGAATTACTTTCCTTTAGAAAAGCAGATCTAAGAACGTGTGTGGGCAGCCACCCTTTGGAAGCTGGGGTGCTTGCTTCTACACCAAGATACTTTCAAAACAAATGAAAAAATAGAAATCAATGTGAAATATCTCATTGTAAAAACCACTGACCTGGAAAATAGATACAGGATATATATAGGAATTGGGGTTAAGTAATTTGCTCAAAGTTACATGGCCAGTTATTTCTGGGTGTGGTGCCAAGTATCTGAGGCCAAATTCGATCCCAGGTCATCCCAACTCTGGGGTCAGTACTCTTACTCACTTTGCCACCTGGCCGCCCCTAAGAAATTGGGGTTAAAAACCTTGCTCAAGGTTACATGGCCAGATGTTTCTGGGTGGGTGCTAAGTGTCTGAGCCTGGATTCGATCCCAGGTCATCTCGACTCTGAGGCCAGTGCTCTTACTCACTGTGCTACCTGGCCACCCCCAGGAGAGATATTTTAAAAACAATTGGGCTACTTGAAAGCCATGATGAAAAAAAGAACCTAGAAAACACCCTTCAAGAAATTCTCAAGGAAAATTGCCTTAATGTTTTACAACCAGAGGCAATATAGAAATTGGAAGAATTCACCAATAACCTCTTAAAAATGATCCCGAAAAGAAAACTCCTAAGAATATCATAGCCAAATTCTAGAGTTCCCTGGTTGAGGAGAAAATATGACAAGCAGCTAGGAAGAAAAAAAATGGGTATTGTGTAAATACAATCAGGATAACACAAGATCTATCAACTTCTATCTTAAGGGAGCAAAGGGCTTGGGACATAATATTCCAGAGGTCAAAGGAGTTAGGATTAAAACCAGGAATCATCTACCCAGTAAAACTGAGTATAATGTTTCAGGGGAAAATATGGTCATTCAATAAAATAGTGAACATTCAAGCATTCTTGATAAAAAAAACCAGAGTTGAATAGAAAATTTGACTTTCAAATACAAGAAGCAAGAGAATCATGACAAGGTAAACAGGGAAAAGAAATCATAAGGAACTTATTCATATTGAACTATTTATATTCCTATGTGGTAAAATGATAATTTTAACTCATGAGATTTTTCTTAATATGAGGATAGTTGATGGGAATATACATATGCATACATACATATATGTTTATATAGGGATTATATATGCATATAAATACATATGTGAGTGTGTGTCTATTTTTGTACATGTATACAGAGACAGAAAGCACAGGATCAGTTGAAAAGAAGGTATGACAGTTGAAAAAGTAAAATAAAATTAAGAGGTGAGAGAGGAATACAATGAGGAGAGATAGGGAGAGATAGAATAGGGTAAATTACCTCACATAAAAGAGTCAAGAGAAAAACTGTTTCAGTGGAGGGGAAGAACAGGAAGGGAAAAGGGATTTGAATTTGGCTTAAGGAGGGAATAACATACAGACTAAATTGGGTATCTTACCCTATAGCAAAGTAGGGGAAAAGGGGATAAGAGGGGGGATGATAGAAGGGAGGGTAGTTTTGGGGCAGAGTGTAGTTAATAGTATACACTATTGACAAGTGACAGAATAGAAAATAGAATAAGTGGGAGGCAGGACAGGATGGAGGGAAATATAGTCATTCTTTCACAATATGTCTACCATTGAAATGTTTTGTATAATTACATATGTAAAACCTACATTAAATTGCTTCTCCTCCTAGTATGGGTGGGTGACAAGGTAAGAAGGGAAAGAATCTAGAAATTTAAGTTTTATAATCAAATGTTATATTATGTACATGTATATATATATATATATATATATATATATTTACATGCAACTTAGAAATAAGATATAAAGGCACTGGGGTATAGATATCAATCGTGCCCTACTAGAAAGTCAGAGGGGGAATAGGGGAGGATATAAGGAGGGCACATGGGGGTAAGGGGTATTCAGTAGAATCTCAATTTTCAGCTGGGGGGTAGGGGAAAGAGGGGGAGTAATTTGTAACTCAAAATCTTGTGGAAATGAATGTTGAAAACTAAAAATAAACGAATTAAATGGAAAAATATATTAAAAAAAAGAAATTGTTGTTTAGAAATAGTAAATGGTTCAACTATGTATTGTCAGAAATAAGAATTCTTTTGTCAATTCCAAAACACTCTCTATTATTCCTAAAATCCTCAAAATCCGTTCTTCAATTCAACAAGCAAAGATTATGTCTATACAATGTAAAGGGCAAAATATTTGAAAAACATTTCCTGATCCAAACATGCTATTCTCCAGGTTATGTAATATTAGCACAAATCAACAAAGACCACAAGGTATTTGAGAATGGAGAGGGCACCGATTGCTTCTGACCTCCCAGAGATCTGGTTTCGCCCGTGGGCTCTGTACCACGCTTGAGCCTCTCTTACATGCTTGTCCTCTTCTTTGTTATTCATCTTTGGAATGCTGGAATCGCAGAGTGGCTAAGACATTTTCAGGATTAAAGAACTGTTGGTTTTTGAATGCATGCATGCTTAACTAAAGCTGATTGCTTCCACAAGTGAATCTCTAGAATTCTATCTTTAGAATGAAGGCATTGAATCTTCATTCAATTCAATTAAATAAACTTGATTAATAACCTACAATGTAATGGCAAGATGATGGAATCATCATTTTTCCTTAAACTCAACTCACTCTACTTGTAACTCAGAAAGTCAGAAACTAATCAAATGAAAAGAATAACAACCAAAACTAGAGAAAGGAATTAATTATTATATGGTAACATACTGGGAAGGAGAGAAAAAAACAGTAAAAGTTGCACTATTATTTCAGCAAGTCAATCACTAAGGGACTTGATATGTCACCCTGGGTCAAGAGAAATTATGAGATTCCCATTTCCCAACATCCTCCCAGGACCCTTAAAGATCTCCATGGTTATATGAATTAGTAAAACAAAGAAAAATCAAGAGTAACTTCACTTGGAAGAGGGACCACCTCTAAAGAACTTTACCAGTAACCCCAAGTGGAGTTTGCCCTTAATAATATTTAAGTTATCCACTAGTCAAAATGGAAATTAAAGTAACAATACCCAGTCAGTCAGTTTTAATTCAATAAGCATTTATGAAGGGCCCACTATTTGCCAGGCACTTTGATAAACACTATAAATACAAAGAAAGACTAAAGGTAGTACATGCCCTCAAGAACTTTGCAGTCTATTGCTGAGAACCACAGGCAAAATAGTATGTACTTAATAGTATATAAGAGAGAAATTGAAGATGACAATAGTAGTAAGACAGTAGCATTAACGGGGATTCAAGAAAGGCTTTCTGTAGAAGATGAGGTTTTAAGTGATGAGGTGGAGGTGAGAAGGAAGAGAATTCCAGGCATAGGGTATAGACAAAGAAAATTCCAAGAGTTAAGAGATGGAATTTCCTTTGTGAAGAGCAGTAAAGAGATCAGCCTCACTGGATCACAGAAGATATGCTGGAAGAAAGGTATAAAAAGACTGGAAAGACAGTAGGGAACCAGATTGTAAAATGCTTTAAAATACAAGCAAAATATTTTATGTTTGACTCTGCAAATGATAGTTAGACAACGGAATTCATTGTGTAGGTGAGTGCAGTGATCAGATCTGTGCATTAGGAAGATTAATTTAGAGCTGATTGGAGATTGTACTAGAGGAGAGAGACAAAATAAGGAGACCAACCAAAAGTATATAGCAATGATCTTGGATTAGGTGATAAGAGCAGTGGCATTGTCAGAGGAAAGCAGGCATAACTGAGAGATTTTAAGAAGGTAAATAAGATAGGACTAGTTTGGTAGGGGATCAGTTAAAGTGATTGAGATATCAAGGATATGACACTCATATTGCAAGTGCTGGTAATTTAGAGGATTGTGGTTCCCTAGACAGTAATAAGAAAGTTTGGAAGGGAATTAGGGTGAGGAGAGGGAGAAGATAATGATCTCAGTGCATGGCATGTTGAATTTTAGATGTCTATAGGATGTCCAGTTTGAGAGGTTTAATATGAAATATGAATAAAGCTTCTCAGTGGATATAGTGAGGAGAGCCTTCTGAGGTTTGAGGAGTGATTAAAATGTTTGGAGAATCTTCACTGTCCAGGACTGCTTTACACCTTTGGTGCCTACCAGATCCAACCAACTTTCACTCGTGGCTCCAAGAAGGTGTAGTGTGTGCAGTGGTTACACCCAAGTAAATCCTTTAGACAAACAGGTTAAACCAAGTTGAGTGTTACTGAAGGGGCTAGAATCCTTTAGTTAGTTAGAGGGGTGTCTATACTAAGACTTCCCCAGGTGGAGTGGGTGAATGAGAACAGTTTGTTCCAATGGCCATGAATGTGGTTGAAGCAGGTGCTATGGAGCACTTAGAGCTTGTTTTGACATCGAGACATGAAGGTCATCCACTTCATCCTGAGTAATAACCAGTTGTCTTGGCTTTGTCTTGCTACTGGTCTGTAATGACTCTGGAAGGGAGAGTGATGGCCATGTGAAGAACTGAAAGCTTGAAGGACGAGGGATCTTTGTGAGAACAAAGAAGTGGAAACAATAGTTACACCCCCCAAAAAAGTGTTTAAGGGAAGTGGTCAAGCAAAAGGAAATATCTAGAACTATTTAGAAATATAATGGAGATAAAAATACAAGGATAAAATGCCTCAGTTGAACAAATCTGCAATAACTACAACCAAAATATCAGAAAATGGAAGCAAATGCTCTCAAATAATTTGTCAATGGTTTCATAGTCCAATAAAAGAATGAATAAGATAAGGCATCCAATAAAGATCCTGTAGTAAAAACTAAGAAATCTTAATAAGGCAATGAGCAACTTCAAAAAAATAGGAAAGTATTGAAAACTTCTATGATGCAAGCAGAAATAATAGATGAATATCAGAACATGTAGATTATTCATTACCAAGAATGACTAATAAAAAAAGGAGGTAGAGAAATAAAGTAAGAATCACTGGATTCCCAAAAGGAAATTATGAAAACAAAGAATTGAATACTATATTTCTTGAAATAATAAAAGAAAATTGTCTGCAAGTATTGAAACAATAAAGACAAGGTGCTGATTGATATAATACAGAGGTAACCATCAGAGAAAACAACAGATATTAATCATCCAGCATTATGATTGTTACATTTAATAGCTGGTCAAAAGTGCAATATTATTTAAAATAAAACACAAAAGGCAAATCAAGTAGCAAGGAACTCCAAACTGAACCTTTCAGGATTATACAGGAAGGGAAGAGAGGAAAAAAAAAACAGAAGGAAGGAAGGAAAGAAGGAAGGAAGGAAGGAAAGAAGGGAGAGAAAGGAGAAATTTGTTATTTCTTCTACATGAATATCTGAAGGAGACTATTATTCAAATAGAGACTTGGGGAATGGAAATGATATGAATGTCATTCTAATTTAAACTGGGAAATGGAAGATTTTAAAATAAACAGAGCTATAGCAACATAAAAAAAATGAAGTACGGTTTGTGAGTCAAAAGGTTGTGAAAAGAGAAGAAAGGAGAAGAGATTTTGAAAGAATGGCTAAGAGTTGGGGAGATTATTTTGATTTTGTTGTTGTTATCTTAAGCCAAATTATAGTTATAAAAAGTGATTTTGAAAGGAAATGAAAAATAATGACATAAATCAACCAGATAATATATAAAAATATTTCCTGTAAAAATTAACCATCATAACTGTGCATATGAATGAGATATAATAAACCTAAAATAGCGGGAGAAAAATATTATATAAAGTTAAAATCTGTAAAAAGTATTATACTGCCAGCAATTCAAAAAAAAATAAAAGTTAAAAAGTATTATTTCAGATGATGTGATTCCTATTGTCTAATTTCAGTTAGGCAGAAGAAAAATAGGGGAACTACATTGACCTTGAAAAATAAAGATAAAAAACCCCACTATGGCCTGTGTATCACCAAATGGAATAGCATACAGTAAAGCTAATTGGCAGGAAGATCTAGGTAGGAAGGCAATAATTGTTTCAGACTTCACTATGAACTTCTAGACTTAAATCTAAAAGAAAGATCAATAATGAGGAAGGAATACTACAAAATTGTATATGATTGACCTTTAGAGATAAATGAATTGGAATAAGATTACATCCATTTTTTTAACATATTGCTTAGATCCCCACCCCCCCACAAAAGACAAATCTGTAAAAAAAAATAATTGATAAATGACTACAGAAATAGAAGATATATCAATAATGTTCTTTACGGAAGCTTGCCAATTAAAATAATTATTAGCATGAACTAGAAGAGAATAAATAATTGTGATAGTAATGGCAATTAAAGATTCCCCTGTATTTGCTTGGTTTTCAAACTGATTGTGTTAATACCCAGAGCTTGTTAATCCCACCTGTGGGATGGACTTGTTGATGTGAAAAGAGAGTCCTGAACTGGGAAGAGCTGGTGACCTAGATTTGGAGAGACAAGAGAGAGGCAGAAGAACTTTTTGGAAGCAGCACCCACGTGGAGGCAGAGAGAGAGACTGAGAAGGATTGCTGGGGGCCACTTTGAATCGCCCTGGACTTTTGAGACCTGCCCCCAGAGCTGCCAAGGACTGAGGAGACATGGCTGTTTTGCTGGTACTTTGTCTGTCTGTTTTGATGTTGTTTTGCCAGATTTGTCCACAGGTGAAAGACAGTCCTTTTGTTGAAGAAGTTCTGGAACCTGGCTGTTGGCTAAGAGCTCCTGAGACTGTCCTGCAGACAGAGAGTGAACACTGTCCACTGGTGAAGGACAGTGCTGTTGTTGCAGGGATCTGGAGACTGTCCTTCACCAGTGGACAGTATTCACTCTCTGTCTAGTAGTCTGAGTAGACTAGAATCCATAGAAGCAGAACTTGTCCATCAGAATTCTTATTGTTGGCAGAATATTTTTGATGAGCAAAAAATTGAAGTTGATATAATATTTTTCAACACATTGGTGAGGAAGAGCAAAGTCATGACCTAGTCAAGTCATGGGAGGCCAGCAAGAATGGGTATTGTGATGACCTTTTTCAGATGATTGACAATATAGACCAAATTTGAGATATATTGTAAAAACCTAGAAATCAGAAGAAAGTAGAAACACCATGAATTCAATTGTTATGACATTTTGCCTATTTCCAGTGCTCATCATAGGCCAGAATATACCTATGATCTTATCACATTAGCAATACTACTGCATTTTAGAATTCCTTCAATAGACTATTACACAACATCTGGTTGTACAAACTTCCCCCCATCCCCAAATCTCCAGCTAATAGCAGCTGTCCCTTCTAAGACTTCCCCTTCCCCCCAGTTTGTAGAATAATGCCCTGACAAGATATAATGTCAAGAAAGGAAATGGGATTGTGAAGGACTTAATATTAATGATTTATTAGTTATCTATGTCGCTTTTGTATATATATGTAGCTCTGTTGTCTTCCCCATTTGACTGTGAGTTTCTTAGAAGCAGGAACTGTTCATTTTTTTTCCTCTTTTATTATTCCCAGTGCTTAATATGGTGCCTGGAACATAGTAGGTGCTTGATAAATATTGATTGCCTAGAGGTGAGGGGAGATAAGACAGTGAAAATACTGAGAACCAGCAGGTGTGTCTCATACAAGGAATAGCAACAAAGTATGAGTCAGTAGATTGTAGAATATGTTAAGCAACGTATAAGACTAGAATGTCCGGAAGGAAGAAAGGTTTTTAAAGGCCTTTAAAAGGTAAACTGAGGATTTTATATTGGATTCTGGGTGTAATAGCTATTGCAGTTCATCAAGTAGAGGAATGTTATTGTCAGAACTGTGCTTCAGAAAGATCATAATTGCTATACTTGCCTTTTTTGCATTAGCTGAAGAATAAAACAATTATACTCCAACCTTCCATTGTAACTCTTGCATATCTCTCATTCTCAGTTGCCTTTCTTCTAAACAACATATTGTTGGATATTGGTTTTTAATTCATTCTGCTATCCATTTTTGTTTTATGGATGAATTAATCTCATTCACATTCAGCGTTATAATTACTGTTTGTCAATTGCTCTCCATCTTATTTTGGCTTACCATTTTCCTTCTCAAGCCTTTCTTTCCCCCCAATCCCTGTTACCTTATCTCCCCCCCCTCCACACCCTCCTAATAACTTAATGGAGGATAGTCTGGAAATGGGAGAGAATTAAGGCAGGTAAGCCTCCCAGCAGACTATTGGATAAAGCAATGAAGTTGCTATATTAGGGTAATAGCAGTTTCAAAGGAGATAAGTAGTCATATAGAAAAGAAATTCTTACAACGTTACTCTCTTCCACATACTACAATGTAGTCATATTGACCTACTGCTTATTTCTTAGAGAAAATGAGCCATCTTTTATCTCTGTCTTTGTTTGTACTTGCTATGGTCCATGTTGGACAGCCTCTCTCTCCTCACTTGAGTGACTTAGAAATTTTGGTTATCTTTAATTCATAGCTCAAGAAGTGAAAGATTTTGGATATATACAAGGGTGAAAACAAATATAAAGAAAGAGTAATTAAAACTATATAGATGTAGGTTAATTTTCAATTAATTTGGACAAATGTCCCTATTAGCATTTGGCTTTTAAAGTGCCTGACTAGTGTCAAAGAGATTGCCTTAGAGCATTCATTCAGCAATGATCAAAGGCCACTGATGGAGGATGTCATAACTTTATTCCTTGGAATTATGTATATGATCACTAGTTCTCATTCTCCAAAGAGCTAGAAGGGTGAATAAAACTTCCAGTACACAAATCCCTTAACATGAAGGGAAGATATCTTTGTTATGTATATAGCTATATTTAAATTTGCATATAGATGCAGGTTTCATAGAAATCAATAGTGCTATTCTTAAGTTTGAAGGATGGCTGCAGTAAGAAAATACTTTATAAAGGGAAAAATATTTCCAAATACATCATTAAAAAGTCACAGAAACTACATAACACACAATATTAAATCAGTTGTGACAATCATAGTTTAAAGGGACCCACAACACAGTATTAGGAAGGATGTGACTCCCCCAAAACATCTCTCCCACTAGCTCTGCTTGAAATCCCTATATTGTTCCATCTTTTTTTGTGTATGTTTGTGTTAAGGCACTAAAGACTATTTTCTAAATTATGAATGTTGGACGTGAAAAGGATAACATATCAAAACCACTTTCAGCTATCAATCAAATGAACTTATCAAATCATTTCCTGTAATGTAACAAAGCCAAATGAAAATACCAGTGTAGAATAAAGGACTAGTGCATTTTGTTGGGATTTGGAAGTTGGGAAAGGGGATGAGAACCCTGTGGAATGTAAGTTGGAGAAAGTAAAGAGGGCTCAGCACAGAGCCATAAAGTTAATGATATAATATGAATGAAGATTTCAAAGTTGCTCGAGAAGGAAAAGTCCAATTGGTAGGAAGAGAACAAAGATATGGTAGTATGATGAAAACCCGAAGATTATTTAGGCAGTGAGAATGTTTAAGAGTTTCAGATACTTCAGAGAGATTATAAGAGGCCCTGTTAGACAGGAAGCAGCATGAAAGCAGAGTAGGAAGAGCTAAGGAGTGGGGTTTAAAAGAATGGAGGATTTACAGCAAAGAAAATGGAAGGATTTCTACCCTGTGCACAAGTTGATTCCCTTATGAGGATATGGAAGAGTAAGTCGCCACTGTGTGTTATGTAATAATGAATCCATCTTATAAATCTTCACATGACCAGGTATATGCATGTATGTCATTCTCACTATCTTCATAGGTACCCACTAGGGAAAGGCTCTTAGAAACTTAAAGCTTTTCAGAGAAGGTATTCTTAGTTCATTATCTAAAGTCAGGAGAGATCTGTGATTACCTTGTAGAAAGCAGAATGAATCCAGAACTCTAAATGAGATAACAAACGCATCCAGTGCAAATTTTGTTCAGTGTGGTATTGGAAAGGGATGTGGGAGGGGGAGAGAAGTGAAAAAAAATTAAGTCATGGATGGCAATATGGTAGAACCAAGATGACACATGTGCTTGGGGTTTGACTAGGAATGGTGGAGATTCCAGAACAGTAAGTTTTGGTGCATGACAGGCAAAGGGAGATCTCAGACCTATTCTGAAGCACTACAACTTCATGCAAGATGAAGAAATAACTGGCAACTTTTAGGTTTTTGACTCCCCAATTCCAGGTCAAGGATCCAAGGTGGACTGAGGAGAGAGCTTGTACCTACAGTGGAAATTCTGGAGTAAGGAAAGATCAGAGACCATAGGGTGTGGACCTAGAGAAGAGCAATTTCAGAAGCAAGTAGCAGAGGTGTGAATGTGTCTTGGACCTCCAGGATCTGAGCAGTGTCGGTTCTAATTTGTATCCTAGACTAAAATGTGTAGAGGAACAACCACAACAATAATCCCAGAGAAAAGGGAATTTTCCTGTTCTGTCACTTTGAACATGCAGAATGTCCCAACTGGTTGATAATAGCTAAATACAAAAGTATTTTACTGTTAGTCAAAACCAAACCTAGGTCAGGAAATTGCAAAGCTCAGCATAGGTGAGGGGGATATAAATCAGACTTTGCCCTAGATCAGACCATTTTGGGACATGCAAGACAAACCTGGAAGAAAAGGGTGTCTTCAAAATACATATAACAAAGCACTGAAATTTTCCAAAAGCAACCAGTCCTGCACTTTTGCTGCTCTTAAGTTCTAAGCAAAGTTCCTTGTCCATATCCAATATCTATTTAGGATGTGTATGTGTGTATGTATGTATCAGAGAATATTTTATATATACACACATATGTGGGATGTAGACAAAATAGTGTTAGACTTCAAAAATAGGATAGGAATAAAAGAAGCTTACTGGAAGAGGTTAAGTTCAGGAGAGGAGAGAATGAGCATTTATTAAATACCTACTGTATGCCAGGCACTCTTATAAGAGCTTTACAAATATCTTATGTGATCCTTGTAATAGGTCTTTGCAGTAGGCACTATTTTGGTCCCCTATTTACAATTGAAGAAATAAGTAGACAGAGATGAAGTGATTTTCCTAGGATCACACAGCTAATAAGTGTGTGAAGTCATATTTGAAATCAAGTGCAATGGAAATGCAAATTTAAAGATCTTCCCTGCCCCTAGGCTAAAGTGCACCTGGAGACTGGGGTGGGAGGCTTGTTTTTCAGTTGATACTTTTTGATTGGCCAGTGGGTCCAAAAGGTTGTTACATTCTCTGAGCCAGGAGAAGGCTATATAAGCCCTGATGTGTAGCTTTGTTTTGGGACTCACTTTGAAAAGTGTTCTGTGATTTGATCTGAATTCTGGGAAGCCATTGTTGAGAGTCCCCCGGCTTTGAAAAACCCAGAATGTGGAAACCCAGATGTTGACTGGGTATGGATGTAATGGTTGGACAGTTTGGAAATCTGTCTACTTGATGTTTCTGTCTTGATAATTATGCCTGTATACTTTGAGGTTCGGGGTGCTGACCTTTTCTCCTGAACAAGGTAAACGATATATGTCTGACTGACTAAAGTAAGCTTGTTAACCCATTTTGAGTGGCTTTCCTTTAACAAAGCAGATCCAAGATCCTGTGGTGGGGGCAAACCCTGAGGACGCTTGGGGTGCTTGCTGCTACATCAAGTTTCCCTGTCTCCAGGCCCAACACACAACCCACTGTACCATCAGTTGCCTCTGTGTGGTTGGAAGGATGTTGGAAAGAAAGGCAGTCCTGTAAATGAGAGGAGAATGCACTGTTAAGTTAATATGTGACATGACTGGGGAAGAAGGCAGGTAGACTGTATTTATAAAGTTGCTGAAATAAGTTTTTTATTGGTCATTAAAACACAGAGCATACCCTTCCTGGGATTTGTATTATGGCTTAAATATCAGAGCTATTAATCCAAGCCCATTTTCAACCCTTCTAAGGAAATGGAAAAAAAAAATCTCATTCCTTGATGTATCTCTCTAAAGAAGTTGAGCAATGGACATTTTGGCTGTATAGACTCTGAAATTGGTAAAAGACTTTCTTCTTTCACATTTTTTTCATTTTATATGAGGAAAACATCTCATTACAAATATTTGTATGGGGAAATATGTCAGCTTTTACTTATTTATCTCACCTGGTTCATATCAATCTTATCAGAGTATCTTTCAGAATGAGTTATACACTATCAGGTATTCGTTTGCATATCAGATAGGGGCAAAATATCCTTACTTGAATAAAATATATCAGCTATAACTTGAATTTTAATATATTTAAATGTTTTCATATATATGCATATATGTGAGGTTTCACTTATTTATTATAATTGGATTGGTCAATCTAAGATCTGTTCAAATGATTCTAAATCTAACATGCTAATGAACATTTTTTTGCACTTTTTGGAGGGCAGTTGGGGTTAAGTGACTTGCCCAATGTCACACGGCTCGTTTTTTTGTATTTAGTGCCTAAGGCTGGATTTGAACTCAGGTCCTCCTGACTTCAGGGCTGCTGCTCTATTCACTCCGCCACCTAGCCACCCCGCTATTGAACTTTTTAATAAAATGAATTGACTTATTAAAATTAATGTTCAAAATTACTATCTCTATAACCTTGGGCAAAGTAATTCACTTCCCTGAGTCATGGTTTCTTCATTTGGAAAATAAGAGGGTTGAACTAGAGCTCCTAAGGTCCCTTGTAGTACTCAATCTATGAACCTATAAATATGTGTGTTTACAATGAGTGTGTGAATTAGGTAGATTATTTCTTATATGAAAATATAATCATCTGTTTCTTTCTTTAACTAATCTTTATTACAAATCTATGGTCAGGCTGTAATTTTTTGCCTATTCACCATTTTTCTTTGCCAAGACTTTAGGGGGAAATCAGACTACAGGCTGAACTTGGCTATTATTGTTCTAATCCAATTATTATTGCTCTCAAATGCTGTGACATTTAAAAAGTTTGAGAGGCATAGTTTTTGGGTAATCATTTTATTAATATTGCTAATGTATTACAAAATGGATCAGTGACACTCTGGGAATGACAAAGATGAGGCACGGTAGTGGTCTGACAGTTTATATGCTCTTGGGAGAGTGAGTGTCCCTGAGGACGGCGATCAACTCTGATAGATTAACAATTAATGAGAAGAATGATTTTTTCTTTTGCTTTTTTTTTGGAGGGGGGAAGGCAGAGTCATTGGGGTTAAGTGACTTGCCCAAAGTCACTTGGCTAGTAAGTGCTAACTGTCTGAGGCTTGATTTGAACTCAGGTCTTATACTCTATTCACTTTGCCACCTAGCCACCCCCTAGAAGAATGGATTTTACAATGAAAATTAGACCTGTTCTAATGAGGGGCTAGGGAATGTGATTATGATTATGTCATTTATTCTAAATTGTGATGCTTTAGGCAATCTAGTCAGGGGAATTTATCCCTATCCAAACCTGAGCTTCCCTACTGACTGGAGTCTGAACAAGATTGAGGAGAAAGTTAATTCAGTCTCATTTTCATCAGTGTCCTTCCTGAGACTGAACAACTTATCAAAAGGTTTCTGGAAAAAAAATACTGGTACTACTTCAATAATGGATCACTAATATGAGAGAGAAATAATAATTTCTCTCAGTGCAATTACTAATAATTTTCAAAATAATTGCTCTTTCTGCCCCAGATAGTAGTATTCAGTAACTTCCATGATTCTTTAACCTTGTTTTTCATACCCATTTCCATCACTCTTTTGTTTGTTGGTTTGTTTTGGCCTAGCCCTTTGATTTACCTGGGGTAGAGAAGCACCATTGTACATGCCTATATTTATGTATTTGTTCCTATAAAGGTATACCTGTGTATGAATGCATATATCTATGTGTTATGCACATGCATGTATGTATATGTATGTACACACATGTATATAAGTGTATCATATGTAATTAGGTGTTCTCTACAGTAATGAAATCATAGTTATAGTTGTATTCCTATATGGTCATATATGTTCTATAGGTATATGTGTGTGTGTTTTATGCATGTGTGTATATATGATACACATTCACATGCATGTACATATAAACGTTTGGAACTACCTTTTAATATTATAGCCTTATGATCAATATTGTGTTCTTTTTTATTTTTAATATGTTAGAGTTCAAAGGCATTTCTATAAATTCTCTAGATATAGCCTTTTGCTTGAAATGCAAAGCTGATTATGGGTCCCTTCTTTGCAATCCCCTGAACTCCTCTCAATTCACCTTTCCCTTCTCCCCTATATTGTGTTGCAACCCTGGAAAAAGGCTTACAATGTATTAAGATATTACTGCTCCCAGAAATCTTTATATTTTACAATATAATCTAAAAGACTGGAAGACTTTATGACATTCCTCTCCCCCCCTCCCCCATAGACTCTCTCAGTGAATCAGCCACCTATTCCTGAAGAGCAACTCTGTAAGGATGTCATTGATCATTAGCCTAAGAATGTCTATGGTCTTCTTAGGGTGAATATTTATAAATTTGCATGTCTCACTCACTTGAACTCTTTGTCAGTTACTTTGCACAAGAAGAACAAACAACAAACTGTCTTTAATGTGGTATCAACCCTTCAGTCTGCTTTCCCTTATGTAGTCTTAACTGTGTTGGTCCTTCCAGTGGATTCCAATCTTAATTTGATTCCCTTTCTATACATCTTTTATAGCATTTTGCATGTTTGCTAAATACATCATGTTACTGATATTCATGTAGGGATTTGAACATTCAGAGTGTTCCTGTGCCAAGAATCTGGAGACAATCAGACTATGTTGAAGTTAGAGATTATAAATTCATGGTCAGATTATTTAGCTGTTAAAAACAGATGCGATAGTTTTTTTTTTTTTAATGTTTATTAACTTCCTTTACTCCATAGACCACAGTTTAGTATTCGGTCGCCTTCTTAAGCCTTTCCTCTTGTAACTCTCCCTTTAGACCTCACTTCCTTTTCCTTCCTCTCTTCTCTCCTGTCTCCACCTCTCTAATGAATCCTCCACCAATATGACTGCAGTTGATATATAACTATGGGTTAGAGGTTTGTATAGTGACCTTAGAGCTTAAATGACTTGTCCAGAAGAATAGTCACTATGTGCAGAACATGAACGTAGGTCTTGACTCCAAAAGCAGCTCTTTATCCCTTATGCCTTAATGGCTCTCTGTAATCCTTTATGATTGATTGTCTCACCTTCTTCTTCAATAGAGAGATTTGGAATATAGTGTGAAAATCCTTTAGATATGGAAATAAGACATCTATGTCATAGTCTCCATAACATTCACCATCATTTCATGTATAGGCAATAATTGTACTAAAGAGTTGATATTTATATAACACTTTAAAGATTGAAAAGTAATTATATTGCTATATTCACAAAATACATGTGTATGTATATATATGCACATACATATACATGCACATGCATACATGCATATATGTCAATTTCAGTTTCACTACACACTTTAGATTGTTACTACAGATGTTGTTATTCATATATTTACAAATTAGAAACAACAGATTTTAAGTGATCTGCTCATGGTCACACAACTTTGTACATATATGGTAATTTAAGCATTTAAAAATAATTCTTAATTTATATACCAAATTAAATGAGCATAAAGAGTAAAATAAAAATACATTGTATTGTGGATACCCATTATGTGCAGTTTATTTTTCTTTATGAATAACTAATAATTTCAACATGCAACTTTCAAAGCTGCCCTACTTTTATGTTTCTTTCTGTCCTTCCTTTTCTTCTGTGCATATTTTAATGTTTCAATTACTCTCTTTCTTTTATTTTTCCCCCTTTCTTGTTATTCTGTTCCTATTCCCACTGTGCCACATCCTCATTGAGAGAAAAAAAATGCCTTTTAACAAATATGTGTGGGCAAGAAATACAAATTCCTAGTTTTTCTTGTCAAAAAACATCTTTTATTCTGTCTCTCTATTACCTCTCGTCCAGGGCATGGCTAGCATGATTATTTATCAGTTTTATAATTGGTTGTTGAATAGAGATGTCTTAAAAGTCTTGCAGATTTTCTTTTTTTTATCGTGTAAGTTATTTTCCTGGTTCTCACTTCATTCTGCATCTTTTCATATAAATCTCAGTTATCTTTAAAGCTGTCCCTTCATCATTTCTTATTGGACAGTAATATTACAACACATCCATATGCAATAATTTATGCATTCAGTACTTAATGGTTGGTCATCCCTTTATTTTTTCTTTGCCAATCTAGAAAGGGCTGCTACATTTTCCCCCAACTTGGTAATGGTACCATTGGTTCAAAGGTTATGCACAGTTATTGACTTTTGGGATATAGTTCCAAATTTTCTTCCATAGGACTAGACAAATTAAATGCTCCAACAACAATGCACCAGGAAAGAAGGAAAGACAAATATTTCTTAAGTGCCTACTGTGTTCCAGGCATTTTGCTTAGTGCCTGATTTTTATTTTTTTTCCTTATAATAACCCTGTGATTGGGGCGGCCAGGTAGCACAGTGAGTAAGAGCACCGGCCTCAGAGTCGGGATGACCTGGGATCGAATCTGGTCTCAGACACTTAGTGCCCACCCAGAAACACCTAGCCGTGTAACCTTGAGAAAGTTACTTAACCCCAATTGCTTTAAAAAAAAATAACAACCCTGTGAGGTAAGTGTCCCTATTTACAGTTGAGAAAACTGAGACAAACAAAAGTTGAGTGAATTGCATAAGGTCACAAAAGTAGTGTCTTAGGCTATATCTGATCTGCAGGCCCAATATTCTATTCACAACCCACATAGGTGTTTCTTGGCAGCTTCACATTACTATTTCTGTTTATAGATCATATAATTGTCCAATTTATTTTTTGTCAGCTTTCACTATCAGTTACATATAAAATGTAAACTTGGAGTTATTTTAATTTGTATTTCTCCAGTTAATTATTAATGCTTTGCATTATTTATTTTTCTTTTTATTCACTTGGATATCTTCCCTTGAAAACTGCCTATTTATATACCTTCTTTGTGTATTTATTTTGGAATTGTTCTTGTTCTTATAAATTTGAGTCAGTTCCTTAAATATTATGAATCTAAGCTATTCATTAGATGAAAGCTACAAAGATTTTTTTTCTCAGGTTATCTAATTTTACCTGCATTGGTTTTTTTTTTGTTCACAAATGTTAATTTTATAACAGTAAAATTGTCCCTGTTATCTTCTGTCATCTTCTATTTCCCTTCTTGGGTCATGAACTCTTTCAATCCATCTAAAAGGTAATTTCTTTTTTGCTCCTCTAATTTGTTTATGATGCCACCATTTTATGTTTAAGTCATCAATTAAATTGAAGTTTTTCTTGGTTTATGGTATGAGATTTTTATTGATGTTTAAATTCTGCCTGTTTTTTTTCAAGTTTTCCCAGCATTTTTTTCCCTTTCCCTAGAATACTCAGTCCATGTACCAATGGCTAGTCTCTTTGGCTTTGTTTAACAACACGAAATTATGTTTCCTTTTTTGTTGCATTCCTGATCTCTACTATTACTTTTCTATCAGTTTTAAACTTAAATTTATTTAAGTTAAATTATTTTAGGAAGTAAAAAAATAGTTAAAAGATTGTAGTTCTGTAGCATAGTTTGAAATAGGGTGTTGTTAGGACTGGGTTTTTTTTTTTTACCATATTTTCCCATTACTTCCTTAAGATACTTGTCCTTATGTTCCTCTAGATAAATTTAGTTATATATTTTTCTAGCTATAAAAATAATTCTTTGAAAATTTTATGGGTATAGCAGTGAGGATATAAATGAATGCAGGTGGTATATGCCATTTTTTATTATATTTACACAGTTTACCGTAAACCTTCTAATTATTTCGTATTTAGTTCTATATTTCTTTAAAGAGTGTGTTGTTTTTGTATTAATATGATTTCTGTATTATATAGGACATATATTCTCTCTGTCTCTGTCTCTATATTTTTCCATGCATGCATACATATATTTGTATGTAGATATGTACGTGTATACACAGGTAGATAGATATTTTTTTTGAGGGGGGGAAGGCAAAGCAATTGGGACTAAGTGACTTGCCCAATGTCAAACAACTAGTTAAGTGTCAAGTGTCTGAGCCAGATTTGAACTTAGGTCCTCCTTACTCCACTGCTATTGCTCTATTCACTGTGCCACATAGCTGTCCCCATCCCCTTTTTATATTCAATATTTCAAAAAGTGTTATAAACAGCTAAGAAAATATAGACTTCTTTCTTTTCTCATTCAATAATCTCCATAGATTTATTATTTATATTTTTTCTAAATATCTATTCAAGTCTTTAACTTCTTTCTTCTTTATTTTTTTTTACTAGAGTTGTCTAGGTAAGAGATAAGGTTTCCCACTTAGCATGTATTTTTCCATTCAATCTAATTAACATCCTTAAGTATTTATAGAATATATCTTTCAGTTCATACATGAAAAATGAATATTATTTCATTAACTATGTTGCCTTTAAGAATAATGTAAGTTTACTACTTATCCTTTCTAATTATGTTGTGTATATTTCCTCTTTGAAATCATTATTTCTATTCTCTTTTGCTTTCTAACACATTCTACTATTTTGCATTTTAAGGCGAATTCACAGTATTCATGTTCTTGGTTATTATTTCTAATTAAGTATTTCCCTTCATTATATCTTTTTGTACTTTTTAATCAATTTCTCCCTATGTATCTGTCATGGGGTTCTCATGAGTCGTATATTTTAATAGAGCTACCTTCATTAAACAATGTGTCTTTCTAGCTCTGAGATGCTAGAAGCCTCAGGTACAGGGGTTACTTTAAGACTGTTGTGAATGATTCTGTGACACAAGGTCAGTCATAGTGGCATCACCTTGGAATTTTTCTCTCATCCTGTGCTTAGGTCAGATATCATGGACACTGATAATCTCTAGTCATGTGAAAACTGTGACACTGTCTGTTTTTCTCTGCAGGGCCTCAAAATTGATACAATTATCTTGAACCCAGACCCTGAAATGCATTAATTGGCATCACTAAATTTCATCTCTTGGTCATCTGAACAGCTCAGAGATAGTTGTTCACTTCCCAGAGAAGAATGCAGCTTCCTCAGAACCCTGGCTCTAATGAAAGCCCATTCACAGTGTCCATGTCTAGGAAGTTTACTCTGAGAAAAGCCTGTCCAGGTACTGGAACTTCTGGCTGCCACTACAAAATCACCAGTGAAGTTGCCGTCCTCTTCCCTGGATCTTTATAGGCACAGCTGTGTGGGTTTTTCTTGAAAGGGAAACTGTAGCTTCTCTAATTGGCTACAGCTGTCACATGGAGGTAAGTATTTGTTCACAATTTGGGAACATAAGTAGTTTTCACAATTTGAATGGCTGTTTCCTTTATCCTGAGAGATACAGAAATAATAATTCTCAGTTCTCTTGTGCGTGAAGGTTTACAAAGGGATTTTCCTCACAAAACTCTATGAGTTATAATGGTACAGTTACCACCATTTTGAAAATGAGGGAACTAAGGAGTGAGTGATGTCTTTATGTTTGCACTGCTTCTGATGTAAGGATGGAACTCAGAATCTGAATCCAGTTTGTCTGATTCCTGATGGACCTTCTTTGATTATCTTATACTGCCCCTAACACAGGAGTTCTTATCTAGGACTATGTGAATTTAAAAAATATATATTTTGAGAACTGTATTTCAACACAATTGTTTTCCTTTGAAATTCTATGTATATTCTTTTATGCATTTAAAATATTATTCTGAGAAAGTCTTCACATGACTGCCTAAGGGGTTCATGATACATTAAAAAAAAAGAGTCATCGCCTTATCCTAGATGGTGCCTTGTTAATGTCATTAACAAGTAAGTTGGGGAATTATCAATATTTCAACAGCTGGGAGTGAAAAAGGAGACAGAAACTTGCCCTGTGCCTTTAATGTCTTTAAGGGTACAAATGTATCTTATATTTAATAATAGGAATCAGTGGTAAAACATATTTTAATATATTCCAGAAATTGCATTTAGGTGTAGGCTTATTCCTAGGGTGACAAAACAAAGAAATTCTTAAATTCTAGAATATGTAGCTTTCTTTCATGGACAAATTTTACTGCAACATATCTGTTCTGTATCTCAGATAATCTTTTCCCAGAAATCTCCTTTGATGTATATTATGATAAAGAGATAACAATGGATTTTCAAAGGATATGCCATGCAAACAGTTTCTAAACTAGAAACTTTCATTGTGTATCTAGTGAGTCCACCCTTTGTGGACCAGCATCACTAGTTTTGCAAAGAGTTCACCAAAAAGATTGCTTCGAAGTGATACATTTTCTACCATAGAAGACCCTTGCAAAGTCATAAAGGAATTTCAGTTTATGCTGATGCAGGGTATACCCAACATTAATGAAATCATGGATCTCTGTGTTATTGGAGTTTATCAAGGAATAATTACCATGGATGCTTTATTAAGAGTTTTACTTACGTGTCCCTTTGTTTTACATATAACTATATGACTTGGACTGTGTTATTGTAGGCTAGTCACTTTCTCTTTCAATTAAAAGTTTAGCACAGTATCACCTATAGACAAGAACATAAGAGTCTTATGGAAGGTTTCACATCCCATCCTGAAAACTGAGTAAGCCATATTTCTATATGTTCAATTTCTTTTCACCTTTACCAGACCCCTCTGCATCAGACCCCCATAAACCATAACATGGTCTCTACCATAGTTAATCTACTTAGCTCTAAAGCTCTGCCTTCCAACTGAGCCATTTTGATTGCTAAGTGAAAACTTGCCTGTAATTAGTTGATTTTACACTAGATGATGATTCACTTTCTGTCTAGTTTCTTCCTGAGGTCATCATACTGCTGTTGCTTAGAGACTGCTCTTTACCTGGATCAGTATCCTCCACATAAGACCTTTAGGAGTCATGCTGTCAGTTCCTGAGACTTTACCTACTAAACCTTAAAACTTTCACCTTGTGCTAAACCATTTTGATTAAAGAGTGATTAAAAATTTGTTTGGCGTACTATATTAATCCAACCCCAAATGGACTCATGCTAAATATCCTATTGGATTCTATATCCAGGTCATCTTTCCTGCCACCATGTGGATATTCTGATCCTTTAACCCTTTATTTCTATGTCTTCCTATAGGCATAGTAGTCAAATCAATATTATGCCATTTTAAAAGGACATATTAAGTTATATCTATAAGTATCAACTCATTCTAATGAGTACTTAGCCTAAAACTCCCTTCCCTGGACACCACTTCTCTATTTGTTTTCTACCCTCCCATTAGAATGTTAGCTCTTTGAAAGCAGGTACTATATTACCTTTTGTAAATTTTCCCTACTACTTAGCCTAGTGTCTTGTACAAATAAATGATGAAAAAATTATTTGTATTAACTAATTCATCGATTCATTCATGTAAAAGTGATTCTGTAAAAGAACAACATTTTTTTTATCATACGCATAAACAATACTATGTTCCTCTGGTTATACTGAATTTATTATTTTTTTTTACTAGCTCTGTTCCTCTTCCAAATAGCTTATCCATGTGTAAAAGTTCCTAAAATATTCATTCTTAAACTTTTCAGGTTAAAGCACTGAAACTTTGGGGATAGGGGCTAACTAATTAAATGGTAGGGCAACATATTCTTATTTTGAGTCATTAACACCTTAATATGAGTTTAGTTAATAAGCAGAGATTATACAATGGAATATAAGTTAGGTATAATTTCATACTGTTAAGAGGGAGAAAGAGGGAGAAAGGGAAAAGTCCATTACATGAGACAGTTTAAAAGATAAGCCTTGGGACTAGGAATGACCTAATGAAAAAATTGGTAGACATTCAGAATTTGAGCTTTTTAGAATTAATAGCTCTGAGTTTTGACAAATTGTCTTACTCTCTACTGGAACCAAAAGAAGTACAGTTTATACCATGGAAAGAGCACTGGTTCTGGAGCAATAAGACATGGGTTAAATCTATGTCTGTCTCTTACTACTAGTGTGAACTTGGGTAAGTCACTCATTCTCTCTAGGCCTCAATTTTCTCGATTGTAAAATTAAAGTTTTAGACTAGATGGCATTAAAAGTCCCTCTAAACTCTAAATCTATAATTCTATGTTCTTCATCTTTCAATGGCCAATTTAATACATAGACTGAGCATAAATTTTTCCCCAGGACCTGTAGATGTTTATGTATTGTGATTTCTTGTGCTGTATTTTGTTTTTATTTTTAACAGAAATCCATTACAAATGCATAATGTGCATGCCTCATAGAATGTGATTTTGATTGAAAATTCAACTGTAATTTTTGCTTACTAAGTCACTTCATGCAGACTCCTTTGTCTCAATTTCTCAGTGTCTAAAATGAAGACAATATAATTTAATTATATCACAAGACTGTTGAAAGTACTGTGAAAATTCTACAATGTGAGAAAAAATAGTTAATATTGCTGATGATTATAACAATGACAATTAATGGTATGTCATTACTACAACTATCTTGTGTGGCTGTGTGAACCAAAATTACACCGAATAATAAACTGCCAAGCTGTATCTCTGTCAACAAGGTCCTGTACTTGAGACAGCCTGTAGGCAGAGAAGTGAGTTCTGCCACAACATGAAGCTACTGGACTGTTCATGTGCAAAGAACGAATAGCAGCAGGACAGGGGAGCCAAACACCTGCTCTCAAGTGAAACGAAGTGGGACAATAACCCAAACCAGGATGGACAGAATGATTTCCCAGACTTTGTGAAGCATCAAAGAAATTGCTTGACCATTTCATTTTAAAGTAAAGATGCTTTTTCCATGATATGGCTCTGTGATGATCTCCCAAGTGATCATTCGTCAGTAGCAGCAATGGCTGCAGACTAATAAAAATAATTTAATTATTTTATATAGATTGTCAGAGATGGAAATGATATTAATATCATTGAGTCTTCTCCTCTAATTTTATAGATGAAGAAACTGAGGCAAAAGAGAAAGCAAGTGACTTGCCTGATCAAATGAGATCATAGAAACACACACACACACACTAGAAATCTGAAAGCTGTTCTTTTCATTATATTTGCTATTATTTTATTTCTATTTAACGGACATAGTGAGGACTAGAACCCAAGTCCTGTAGTCCTAGCTTGACATTTTGTGGATAACAATGTGGTATGTGGCTTGTTTAATTCTTGTTCTTACAACTTGACAGACCAATTGTCCTTTTTCTCTACTCATTAATTTCTTCCTTCTATCCATTTTTAGCCAAGTTCATTGTTTATTTATAGTAAGTATCAAAGGTGTATGTCCTAATGGATAAGTGCTATCAACTATCTATCCAATTATACATTATTTTATGGAAAGTAAATATCCTTAGTGCACATAAATTATTAGTCCAAATTATTTTTATTGATTATTGATGTAACATAAATGCTCAGATGTTTAGGAGCTTTATACAAATAGGACACTCACACACACCTACCTGAGGAAAAAATCTCACCATCTGTAGGAGATATCTAGCGAATGTGACTTCTGCTTTGAATTTTCTCAAAAATAGAACAAATGTCTTTGGAAAGCATACATCACAGAGTTTTTTTAGTCCTTGCTTAAAAGTAATGCTCAGAAATTCATTAAACAAGGATATCTTGTTATAAGTTTGAAGAATTTTTCCATGATTTTGACAATTCATAGGGGATTGTTACAGGAAAGAATTTAAATTTGCATTTTGCTACAGTCTATCAAATGTTGTTTTTTAAAGTACTGAATAAATAATATATAAAGTAATACTGACTAGTCTCCAAATCCTTCAGTCAATTATGAGATAAGTACATAAATTAATCAAAGCACATTCATTAAGCACCTACTGAGTACCAGACACTGTGTATTAAAACTGTGGAAACATATAGATGAAAAAGACAGTCCCTACCCTTAAGGATTTTACAATCCAATGAGGGAAACAGCATCAAAATGTACACACACACACACGCAAACATATATATATATATATATATATATGTATGTATATATATATGTAGAGAGAGATATGTATACACATATAGATAGATATTTATCTGCCTTTACATATATATGCATATATCTATCAATCTGTATAAAGCATAAATAGAAAATAATCAACAGAGGGAAGGTGGTAGAATTAAGGTGAGAAAGCCAATGAAAATGGGATTTTAGTTGGCACCTAAAGGAAGTCAGGCAGTCAGTTGGTGGAGTTGAGGAGGGAGCTTTCCAGGCATGGAGGATAGCCAGAGAAAATACTCCCAGCCAAGAGATGGAGTGTTTTGTCAATGGAACAGCCAGGATGTGAATGTCCCTGAATCGGCAAGTACATGTCAGGGATTATGGCATAAGAAGAGTGGAAAATGAGGATGGTGCTTGGTTATGAAGGGCTTTCAATGCCAAACAGAACATTTTATGTTTGATCTTGGAAGTGATAGTTAGCAACTAAAGTTTATTTAGTGGTATGGGGGTGGGGGTAGGGTAACATGATTGGGACTGAGCTTTAGGAAAATCATTTTGGTAGGAGGATGGTGGATGGATTACACTGGGAAGAGATCTGAAGCATGCAAATCTACTAGCATTCTATTACAATAGTCTAAGAGTGAGGTGATAAGGGTCAGCATTATAGTGGTGGCAGTGTTAGGGGAGAAAAAGTGGCATATTTGAGAGAAGTAGAGATGAAATCAACAGGCATTGGCAACAGATTGGATATGGATGGGAGACGAGAGATAGTGAGAAGTCCTGGATAACTCCTCGGACTTTGGTGTGAGCCTGAGGGACTGATAATAATATTGCATCCTAGAGTAATAGGGAAGGCAGGATGGTGTAAAGGGAAAGAGTTCTATTTAGTTTAGGGGGGAAATGAGTTCTGTTTTGGAAATATTTAATTTAAGATTTGTACTGGGCATAAGTCTGTGATGTCTGAAGGGCAGCAGATGCAAGACTGGAGATCAGCAGAAAACTTGAAACAGAATTGATAGATTTGAGAATCATTAGCATAGAGATTGTAAATAAATCCACAGGAGTTGATTAATTCAGCAAATTAAGTAACATAGAAGAAGAAAAGAAAAGGGACCAGGACAGAAGCCCAAAGGAAACCTACAGTAAGAGAACATGATAAGGAAAAGGATCCTGAAAAGGAAACTGAAAAAGAGAAGTCAGATAGGTAAGAGAAGTATCCGGAAAGAGTAGTGTGCCAAAAAGTCTACAAAGAAGAGAGTATCAAGGAGGAAAGGTTTATGAACAATGTCAAAGGCTGTGGAGACCAAGGAGCATGAGCATTGAGAAAATTCCATTGGACTTTGGCGACTAAGAGATAATACAAGAGCAGTTTCAGTGGAATGATAAGGTCAGAAGCCAGATTGTCAGAGGTTAAGAAAAAGGTGAGAGGATAGAAAGTGGGGAGTATCTATTGTAGACAGCCTTTTAAAAGAGTTCAGCTACAAAGACAGAAGAAATATATGACAACAATTAGCAAAGATAGAAGGAACAAATGAGGGTATTTTTTTTAGAATAGACAAGTAAGTTTTTAGGTAGTAAAAAATGAGCCAGTAGGGGTGGCCAGTTAGCACAGTGAGTAAGAGCACAGGCCCCAGTCAGGATGACCTGGTATCGAATCTGGGCTAAGGCACTTAGCACCCACCCAGAAACACCTGACTGTGTAACCTTGAGCAAGTTTCTTAACCCCAAGTGCTTATAAAAAAAAATGAGCCAGTACAGAGGGAGAGATTGAAAATAAGTGAAAGAATGAGGTAAGAGAGGGTGTAATCTGTTGGAGAAGGCAAGATGGAATGAGATCACATGAGTAGATAGAAGGGTTGGTCTTGGTAAGGAATAAGGAGTAAGTCATTTCAACATATGAGACAGAAGTAAAGGAGCAGACAGAGACCAAAAGCATCTGAGTGAGTGATAGGAAATGAGGAAAAAGGGGAAGAGGAAATTCATAGTGAATGGACTCAGGTTTTTGTGTAAAATATGAGGTAAGCTTCTTAGCTGAGAGTGTGGTGGAAGGAGAAGGCATAAGAAGTTTGAGGAGGCATTAAAAAGGTTTAGAAAAGCTTCTGTGGATAGTGGGATATGAAGTTAATAAAGTAGGTAGAGGAGAATTGTGTAGCACCAGCAAGGGCCTGATTTAAGTTGTACAACATAAATTGGCAGTGGGCTCAGTCAAAACAGTCGCATGATTTTCTCTGCCTTCATTTATCAGCATGTATGTAGAAACAAAGGTGGTAGATGATGGGAGTGACCCAAGGCCAAGGTTTGATGAGATGTGATCAGTATATGATAAGGGTGCTAGGGACTTAAAAGGGAGGGACATTGAGTTTCAAGGGGTCAAGAATGGGAAAAGAAGATTGAGTAGGGCAGGGTAGATGGCCAAGGAGAGAATTGAGGAATCAAGGGATTAGATGTCATGTTGTTGTTTGTCCTTCCTCATCAAAGAGGACCATGACATCATGGAGATAATGCCATTACAAACAACTGAATTGGATTCCAGTGTTTGTGTGGGGTCTGTTCAAAATCACCAGTCTCATTTTCTCCTGATAAATAATAGGGTTTTATTAGGGAATGTAGAAGGAGAGGTAAAAAGCCAATAGGCTGTGGTCAGAAAAGAGGATTTTGGAATATTTATTCGTGGAAATAGTATATTTGTGAATGATGGCAAGATCAAGTGCATGACCATCTTTTGTGTGGCTGAGGTAGGAGTAATTCTTGGGAAGTTAGTAGGTTGAGGAATGGTGCATAGGGAATTTGTGGGAGAGTACACTGAAGCCCCTAGTAGAAGGGCAGACATTTGGGAGAAGAGATTCACTGAACCCAATGAGGAAGGAAGGGGAATGAGCTGGGGTGGGGAAGGTGTCTTTAGACCAGGATTTTGATTGGGTAGCAGCTCTAAATAGCATAAACTCATAGGAAGAAGGGGTATTGAGTGATGTAGGTGGGGGAGGGACCTGGAAGTGGAAACTGAAAGCAAGGAGGATTCTAAATCACCATGCTCAACCAGTGAGCCAAGGAGAATTATTGATGGTAAAGGAAGTATTAGAAAGTGTAGCCAGGGAAGTTGTGTCATCTGTCAGGGAGCCAATTTTCAGCAATAGCTAATGGAAGGAGTGGAAGAGGAAAAGTTTTAGATGAAAGAAAGTTTGTTGCCTATATGATAGACATTCATGAGATCACAGTAGAAGGTTGGGAAGTGTTTGATTGAAATTTTGGGTTGGAAGGATGAAGAAGAATGGGAATCATGAATAAGGTAATGATTCAGCAATGAATAGGGTTTGAAAGACCATCTATAGTGGTTCAGAACCACTGGAATGTAAAGGTCATGACCAAGTGTTAGCATGTTCATAATTCAGTGCAGGATGTCACTCTTTCCAATGGAGGTTGCATGTTGAGCTGGAGACAATGAGCATGTTGCACTTACATGAGATAGGAAAGATATGGTTAATTAATGAGATGGGAGACCCAGCTTCACTACTCCTCTTCCCTCTGTGGGTGGAGATTAGGCAGAAAAATGACTCAGCAGGAGATTGACATTGAGATTGAATTTGAACAGTAAGAAAAACAAGTCCCCTTTAATGTCAACTTTTTTTCTTCCTCTTCTCTCAAAAGATAGGTTCAGTAGGAGATGGGAGGCTCAAAATCAAAGAGTAACCTGTCCCTCTTTGCACCTGGAACTCCCCCACATCCCAGTTAGGTAATCAGTCTGGCAGCATTTTTATTTTTTTTTAACAGTGAAATATCATCTGTGAATGCTTACCCATTCCCTTGTGATACCTCATCAAGGAAAACCACCAGTATATGACAATGATTCCCATGAAAATTTTACATAGATGGGTAATGAAGATAGTTATTGATGTTCCCATTTTAAAAAATTAAGTGTTGAGATATTTCTTCTAATTACTCATTTCTTTATTCTTCTTTTTAGTTTTCAACATTCATTATCACAAGATTTTGAGTTCTAAATTTTCTTCCCATCTCTCCCCACCCCCAGGCTGCCCTCTCTTATATAACCCCAGATCCCTCCACATCCCCCCTTCCCCCTGATGTTCGTGGAGGGCAAGATGGATTTCTATACCCCATTGCCTGTATATCTTTTTGCCAGTTGCATATAACAACAATTTTTTAAAATTTACTTTTTAAACTTTGAGTTCCAGATTCTCTTCTTTCTTCCCTCCTCACCCACTCCAACTGGGAAAACAAATAATTCGATAGAGGTTATACATGTGTAGTTATGCAAAAGATTTCCATAGTAGTCATACTGTGAAAGACTAACTATAATTCCCTCCATCCTATCCCACCCCACATTTATCCTATTTTCTCCTTTGACCCTGTCCCTTTTCAAAATGTTTGCTTCTGACTACCCACTCCCCAATCTGCCCTCCCTTCTACCATCCCCCCTCTTATCCCCTTCCCCCCTACTTCCCTGGAAGGTAAGATACTCTATTGAGTGTGTATGGTTTTTTTTTCTCCTTAAGCCAAGTCCAATGAGAGTAAGGTTGACTCATTCCCTTTCATCTCCCTGCCCTTCTCCTCCATTGTAATAGCTTTCTCTTGCCTCTTTTATGTGAGATAATTTACCCTATTCTATCTGTCCCTTTCTCCTTTTCCCAAAAGTCCCCTTTCACCTGTTAATTTTATTTTTTAGATATTATCCCTTCACATTCAACTCACACAGTACCCTCTATGTACCTACCCACAATACATATTTATAGATACATACATATATATACATACATATACCCACCTATACATACATATATGTATATATACATGTATTTACACTTATATATTCCCTTCAACTATCCTAATATTGAGAAAAGTCTCATGAGTTAGAAATATTGTCTTTTCATGTAGGAATATGAACAGTTCAACTTTAATAAGTTCCTTATGATTTCCCTATCCTATTTAACTTTTCATTCTTTCTTAGCTTCTTGTATTTAAAAGTCAAATTTTCTGTTCAGTTCTAGTCTTTTCATGAAGAATGCTTGAAACTCTATCTCATTGAATATCCATATTTTTCCCTGAAGTATTATACTCAGTTTTGCTTGGTGATTCTTGGTTTTAATTCTAACTCCTTTGACCTCCAGAATATCATATTCCAAGCCCTTTGATCCCTTAGTGTAGACACTGCTAAATCTTGTGTTATCCTGATTGTGTTTTCACAATACTCATATTGTTTTTTCCTGACTGCTTGTAATATTTTCTCCTTGATCTGCGAACTCTGGAATTTGGCTATAATATTCCTAGAGTTTTCTTCTTGGGGTCTTTTTGAAGAGGCAATAGGTGAATTCTTTCAATTTCTATTTTACCTTCTGCTTCTAGAATATCAGGGCAGTTTTCCTTGATAATTTATTGAGAGATGATGTACAGGCTCTTTTTGTTTTCTTTTTGGAGGAGGGAAGGCAGGGAAATTGGGGTTAAGTAACTTTCCAAGGTTGCATGGATAGTAAGTGTTAAGTGTCTGAGGCCAAATCTGAAATCAGGTCCTCCTCCTCCAGGACTGGTGCTCTATTCACTGTGCCCCCCTGGTTGCCCCTAGGCTCTTTTTATGATCATGTTTTCAGGTAGTCAAATCATTTTAAAATTGTCTCTCCTAGGCCTATTTTCCAGGTAAGTATTTTTTCCAGTGAGGTATTTCACATTGCCTTCTATTTTTTCATTCTTTTGGATCTGTTTTATAATATCTTGATTTCTCATATAATTGTATAATCATATAGCTTCCATTTGCTCCATTCTAATTTTGGAGGAATAATTGTCTTCAATGAGCTTTTGAACTTCCTTTTTCATCTGGCCAATTCCATTTTTAAGGCATTCTTCTCCTGTGGTTTTTGGACTTCTTTTGCCTTTTGAGTTAGTCTATTTTTTAAGGTGTTATTTTCTTAAGTGTTTTTTTTGTGTGTGTCTCCATTAGCAATCTGTTGAACCATTATTCATGATTTTCTTGCATCACTCTCATTTTTTTCTTCCCAGTTTTTCCTCTATTTCTCTTACTTGATTTTCAAAATCCTTCTTGAGCTCATTCATGAACTGTGACCAACTCATATTTTTCTTGGAGGCTTTTAGTGCAGGAGTTTGACTTTGTTGTCTTCTTCTGGTTTTATGTTTTGATCTTCTTTGTTACCAAAGAACGATTATATTGTCTGATTTCTCTTCCTCTATTTGCTCATTTTGCCAGTCAATTACTTGACTTTTGAGCTGTTTGCCATGGTAGAACTCTGCTTCCAGAGTGGAGAGTGCTATTTTACAAATTTCTGGCATTTTGCACAGATGTTGTAAGAGCTTCTTCTAGGCACTTGCCTCAGAACCAGAGGACTGCCTCTCATAAGTCTCAACAAGCTCTGCCATGCCAGAGCTCCTCACCCCATGACTGCCACACAAGCCTGTGACCCAGATCCAAGCAGAGCAAAGCAAGAGAATCCTGCCTTAGTGCCATCCAAGACATTCCTGCAAATGTCCTCTGGTCAGCTGCTTAGTCCCCCCCACTATCTATGGGTCTGGCACCCCAGAAGCAGTTGCTGCTGCAGCCACCACCACCTTTGCACCCACCTGGGAGCAGGAGCTGGACGTTGCTCTTCGTCACCCAGGTCCAACAGAGTTTCCCCACTGACCTTTTACTTTCTCTTTGGCTTTTATGGATTGAGTAGTCTGGAAACCACTACAGCTGCCAGTGATTCAGTCCCCTGAGGTCTGCTCTGTCCTGGTCTGTGCCACTTGCCTGTGCCACTGGTCTATGCCAGCACTGCCCATATGGGACTGTGCTCTGTTTCCAGCCCACTGCAATTGACTCTTCCTGTCAGCCTGCCAGGCTGTCCTCAGCTGGTGCTGAATTTCACTTCGTCATTTTGTGGGTTCTGTAGTTCTAAAAAAATTTTAATGTCATTTTTACAGGTATTGGATGTAAATGAGAATGAATTTAAGTAAGTTTCTGTTTTTATTACACCATCTTGCCTCTGCCCTCTATTCTTTTTGTTTTTAAAATTTATTTTTATCTTCTAAAAGTTGGTAATCTTATCACATAGATAGTTATTCTAAAATGGCTCACACATTAGGAATGTGTAATTTTCTTTTAATATATAATCAGTTTTATTTTTCTTTATATTATGTGGCCCTTGTTATATCTAGCACTTTCCAATTCATTTCTTGAAGATGTTCATGATGTATCAAGTTTCTATATGGTCTAGAAATTTTTCCCTCCTCTCATTCCTTAATCGCGATCTACATCTTCCAAAATTTGTTTCACTATCCTTACCTATTCCTATCTTTCCAAAATTATAGTATATAAAAATATTTATTTTTTTCCCAAAAGATCTTAACAAGTCCATAGAATTTATTGCCCTATTTATCCTCTGTACCAGATGTTGGCTCATAAGCTATAATTACTTTTATGATTATCTTTTTATGAATACTTGTCATGAGTTCTACAATATGAGAACACCAAATGTCCCTTGAAATTATATTTCTTTTGGCTTTTGAAAAAAACAACCAAGTCAATTTTGATAACTCCTTTATTTGCCTCTCCATGGAAAATGATGAGTCTTCCTTTCATTTATTTCCATGTTCCAATTATTTTTTTAGCTTCCTTTTTAGCAAGAATTTCAAGATTCACACAATTAAATCCCTCCTATAGAAGAGTCACTTATCATACATTACATAAGTGAAAAGGAACAGGCATTTATTAAGCACCTTATATGTGCAAATAATGACCCAATTGCTTTACAAATATTATCTCATTTGATCTTAACAAATAGGTAAGTAAAATTATTTTCACTTAAGGCAGCTAAGTGGTTTAGTGGTTAGATTTCTGGGTGTGGAATCAAGAAGACTGATCTTCCTGAGTTCAAATCTGGCTTCAGACACTTATTACCTGTGTGGCCCTGGTCAAGTCACTAAACCATGTTTGCCTCGGTTTCCCCACCTGCAAAATGAACTGGAGAAGGTAATGTCAAACCACTCTAATGTCTTTGCCAAAAATAAAACAAATGAAAAAATAACAAATGAGGTCATGAGTTGGATATGATTGAAAAATGACAGAACAACAACAAATTCTTTTCCAGTTTTTACAGCTAAGTAAATTGAAGCAGTCAGGGGTAAAATGAATTGATTGCACCAGGTCACACACCTAGTAAAAATTTAATCCTGAATTTGAACTCATGTCTTCCTGACTCCAGACCTACCAGTCTATCTACTGTGCCATCTGGCTAATAATGAAGTAAGAATGGCACACATAGAGAAAACTCTACAAAAAATTACATTTTAAACTGAAAACCCATACTTAGAGTCTAATAGCAGTATAAATTACAATCTAAAACCTTCTGATTCTTTCTACCTTTGGCAACCTTTTCTGTCACTCTGTCATCATCAGAAGTGGGTTTCACAGGACTGAAGACCATTTCATACCTTTGGGTTTTGTTTGTTTGTTTTGTTTTGTTTTTCTCACATGGATTGCCATACCTAAATAATTCATCACCAAGTGGGCAAACTAGAAGTAATGAGCTTCTCTGTATTCAGCTAGACCAGTTGTTGGGGAGCAAATACATCCAGTTCTTGCAACTATTTTAAATATTTTCATAGAATAACATGTCAAAATTTGTGCCCTTGTCATAAGTTTTGTGAACCTAGAATAACCTCTACATCAAGATGAATAACTAGAGTAGGATTCCAAGGAGTATGTATGAATCCCATGCAATTATCAATTTTTTTCTTATGATTCTGCCTTTAGCAGATTATAGTTTGCATAGTGATTATTTTTTCTAGATAATTTGAGAATGGGAAGGGTAAAGGGGCAGTAATTTACCCAGCTAACATAAGTGTAGTGGATTCTAAACCACACGCACATAATTATCTACACAGATAGATAGATATGGACATATAGATATATGTGTATACATATATTATATATACATATATAATTTTGATGGTTAATTAAAAGATTGATTTTAAGCATAAAGTAACATAAACATTATTGAGCTTGTCTTGTAGAATATGAGAATGAGGAAGACAGAAAGGAAAGTAGCTGGAATAACGCAGCTAGCAAATGTTTGAGTGAGGATTTAAACTCAGGTCATCATATTCCATGACTCGTGTGGTTTTCCTCTTCAATTGTAGCTAATCTGATTCTTAGAAACACTTATCACATTAAGATAACTTAAAAGAAAGTCCTCTATAAACTGAAAGGTCATATTATCAATTGGCTCTGGAAGATTTGAAAGGTCAAATTTATTGACTATTGCTCACAGAACGTTAAGAAATGTCCAGCATATCCACAGGTCTTTAAGAGGTCTTGTGCAAAGATAATGGACCAAAATATCTATCACAGTTTAAGAACTTGTAAAGAATACACCATTTGTACATTGTAGGGTATAGCTACATCAATAAGATTCCAGGTCCATTGAAAAAGTATGTTATAGGTTAACTATTCATATATTAAGAGAATCCTGCATCGTCAGAATTGTAAGGAACTTCAGAGGCTGTCCAATCCAAGCCGAAACCAAAAAAAGAGTCCCCACAATAATGCAAATGGTAATTAGTTATACAAATTTTGTTGGAAGGCACCCAATGAAGGAAAATCCATTACTCCCTAGGGCAGTTTGTCTCATTTTTACATAGGAAAGTATCAACATTGTTTTTCACCTTTACATTAAGCATAAATTTGCATCTTTTCAACTTCCACCTTTTGCTGTCATTTCAGTCTTGTTATTCAGTTGATTAAATTTTGTCTGACTCTTCACGAACCTCTTTGGGTTTTCTTTGCAAAAATATTGGAGAGATTGCCATTTCCTTCTCCAACTCATTTTACAGATGAGGAAACTGAGGCAAACAGGTTTAAGTGACTAACCCAGGGTCACACAGCTTGTAAGTATGAGGCCAGATTTGAAGTCAGAAAGATGAGTCTTCCTGACTTCAGCCCTGGAACTATATGTAGCCTTCTATCTAGGGCCAAACAAAATAATTTAATTTATTTCTCTTAAAACAGTATATTTTTCAAATTTTTGATGTCTTGTATTCCTCCTGTGCTTTCTCTAATCCAGTTAATTTCCAGTTCTTTCAAATGATATTTATATGATATGTGCACCCTGTCCTTCACTATTGTGATTGTCCTCTGTTGTATACATCCCTTTTCCCTCAACCAGTTTACTCATGTCCATGTTAAACTATGATGCCCTAGCACAATACTCCAGGTGTGGTCTGCCCAGAGTAAGGTACAATAGATCTATCACTTTCTTAGTTCTTGAAGCTATGATTTCCTTACTGCAACTGTGGATCACATTAGTTTGTTTTGTTTGTTCTGTTTTAATTCCACATCTCACTGCTAATTCATTTTTTTTTTTAAGCAATCAGGGTTAAGTAACTTGCTCGAGGTTACACGGCCAGTTATTTCTGGGTGTGGTGCTGAATGTCTGAGCCCGGGATTCGATCTCCAGGTCTTCTCAACACTGGAGCCGGTGCTCTTACTCGCTGAGCCACCTGGTGCTAATTCATTTTGAACTTATTATTGAGAAGGAAGGAAGGAAGGAAGGAAGGAAGGAAGGAAGGAAGGAAGGAAGGAAGGAAGGAAGGAAGGAAGGAAGGAAGGAAGGAAGGAAGGAAAGAAAGAAAGAAAAACTTAAGTATTTAATGTGCTTACTATATGCTAGGGACTGTGCTAAATACTTTGCAAATATTATCTCATTTCATCCTAACAATAATCCTGGGAGACAGTTTCTATGAAGATGAGAGAACATTGAGAAGCTGTTGCTACTAAGTTGTAATTACTATTAGTGAACAAAAGCTAAAATAATTAAAAGTAAATCACATCCATCTTTTAGGAATAGGTGAAGATAAGTTGTTTGAGCCCTCACCTAAACCTTGGAGTCAACAAAAAATTGTCTTTTTCTGCTAAACCCACATCCCCTTATTTTGCAGTATCCCCTTGCTAAGTTCCCTCTTTCCTCTTCAAAGATACATTTCCCCTCAATGCCCTTCCCCTCACAATCAATAGGTACATTATTGGAAATCCAGGTTTACCACTGCTCTCTACGCATCTTCTTTTGTTTTCCCATTTCTCTGTTTAGCACCTATTTTTATCCAGGATGTGTGTTTTGTTGAGCCTGATTTTACAATAACAGACTCTAGTAAATTGATGTTTCTGTTTCTGGTTACCTTGAATACTGTTTTTTTTTAATTGTTTCTTTCTTTTGCTTTTTTCTTTATGCTTGCCTATGGAATGGTGGGGGCAGTGATGGTTGTTTTACTCATCTGTTTAAAAAAGGTTTTTCTGATCTGATTTTTCTCCTTGTCCTTTTTAGAAACTCCCTCTTTTATTTTCATGGAAACTTTTTTCTTATTATGTTACTTATTACTATTTTTATTGTTGTTTGTCCATTCTCATTATTCCATCTTAATTTTTTTCCTTTAAACTCACTTTCACCTTGTCATAGTGCTTGTTTTACATTTACGTATTATAAAAGCATAATCTTATCTTTTCCTCTAACATCAGCAAAAAAAAAACATATTGCAAGTCTCTACAATAATATGTATGTATGCATTAGGGTTTATATGATTTAATCTATTAGCTTTCACATGCATTGCTAAATCATGTATCACCTCGTACTGGTAGAAAACCTCCATCTTCATGCTCTTTAATTTCTTTGTAGTACTTTATCCTGAATAGAATTTAATAGGCAGAGGAGAGCTGGCTAGATTGCATTTGGGAAATTATGCATTGCTTTCAATGATCATAAGTGACTCCCTGCTGCCAAAGCCTCTCTCTTTAACACCAATATTCTCCCAGTGATGCTACATGGCCATGAATCATGAAATCCCATGATCTCTGAAAATTCAAAATTGCAGATGGCATAAATGATGATGGGGAGATGCACGATGATATGAATAAACATATCATGTAGCCAAGCATGACTTACACATGAGAACAGGAGTAAATATGTATTATCAAGGACATATATGACTAAGAAATATGATAACATATGGCAAACCCAGATGCTGCACTGGGATTTATTGAATACTAAAACGACAAGAAAACCTGCAAGTCAGGGTGATAGGGAAAATGGAGGCCTTTATGAAGGGTATATTTAGTATCAATATTCTTCAGGTATGGCTGTGAGACATGCACCCAATACAGTCTCCAAATTAATGAAGTTGATTATCTTTTAAGCAGAATTAGAGAAGTACATAGTTAGCATGAACAGGTTGCAACATGTTAAAAATAAGGGCTTAATGAGGAGTAGTATTGTAACTGGTATAAACAAAGAAATATACATGTATACACACACACACACTTGGAGAAGGATGAGGAGGTTTAAGGAAGAAGAAAAAGAAGAGGAAAGAGGGAGAAGGGAGAATGGAGCTGGAAAAGAAGGAAGAGAAACCAGTAACATAACATAATTGAGGGATAAGTGATTTGTGTGTGTGTTTGTTTCTGGGCATTTTTCCAATTTCAGGAAAATGGAAGAAAGACCTTAGATTGGTCCATATACCACCTGGGGTGACCCACATGACTATGTGACAAGTAACACAGGAGAGTAAAGCCTAAATGTGTTTCAGTCTTATTTATTATAGAGAAAACCTGCATGAAAAAAGATCATTAGGGTATGAACTTCCAGCTACAAAACATTTGCATTTATTTTATGATCATTCTTTAAGGTAGAAAGAGTACATATACACATATGTAAATTGAGATTGATGTTTGTTATCAGAGCACATATAGTATTTGCATCCTTACTGTAGATGATCAAGCATATTAGATAATCAAGTATTAAATAGTTTGGTTTGTACACCAAGTGCAATAGGTGTTCAAAGAAGAGAAAGTTTAACTGAGGTTAGCTTCAGCCATTTTTTTTCTTCTTTTTTTTTAAAGTTCATGCAAAAAGCAGCAATTACTGTTACCACCAGCTCATTTATTTATTGGGGGGGATTTCCTATGTTAAAATTAATTTCCAGGTTATTGTTTATTCAACTATAAATTGCTTATATCTGTTCTATTAAACAAAAGGGAAAAAAGAGGAGACAGAGATTTTGAGTTTTATATCTCAGGGAAAATAACAACAATAGCAACAGTAACAACAACTCTTCTCAGCAACCTGTGGCTTCAGGCTCAGCGCTGACAATTCCCCATTTAGTATCAGTAGTGCTTGAACCCATTCACATTATTTTACCTCTCAGAATATGTCTCCTGAAAAACACTAGATGGACAACCCAGAAGACTTCAGTGTCTTCTCATTCCATCACACAGAAATGGTATAGGAAGCATCCCTGTGTTCTCTTTCTGTGAGGAATCTGCAGTGGATCTGCAGCCTCCTCAGGGTAACCGCTTACCATTTCTAGAACAATCAACTTCCAACAAATCGTTTTACTAAGAATAACTGCATGAAGTATGGTGTGCTGGCATTATTATTTTCACTTTATAGGTGAGAGATTAAAGCCTATTAAAATAATAGAACTTCATCATTGTTAGTACATATGAAAGTTAGGTTTCAAACCTAGTTTTAATTTTTTTATTGTTTTGTTTTGTTCCAAGGAAAACAACATGATATACCTGCTAGGTGGAGCAATGGGTAAAGTGCTAGTCGTGGAGTCAGAAAGACTCGAGTTTGAATCCTGATTCAGACACATTGCTTTTGTGACCTTGGCCAGGTTCCTAAACCTCCATTTGTTTCTATTTCTTCAGCTATAAAATGTGGTAATAGTAGCACCTCACTTCTAGGATTGTGGTGAAGTCCTCCCGAAAATCATCCCCACTCCTCTGCCTCCTCTGTGCCTTTGATGGATAAGCCCTCTGTTTACCACATTCATCTTTGTTTTCATTTAGACCTCTCCTTCAGCTTCCCCACTGAGCTATTTTCTTTGTTTTTCCAGGCAGTCTGTTTAAGTGACTTGCCTAGAGTCACATAGTTAGCAAGTGTCTCATGCTAACTTTGAACTCAAATCTTCCTGACTCCAGGGAGGTGTTTAATCTACTGTGCCCCCTCCTTAATTCCCCACTAAACTATTTTAAATTAAAAGATAAAATTTCTATTATGAGCTATAATTATGGAATGCATCTCTCATGGTGGAATAAATCCTTCCTAAACTGGTTAAATCTGGTTAAATGAATCTGGTTAAAATACATATCCTTCATGGACCAAAGGTCACATTGAATTCCTCATTCTCTAATTTCTTCCATGCTTATTATGTGGGGCAAAATCAGCAACATATTCTATGTATCCATATCATAGAGTTTAGTGCTTTATTTCAAGAGTATATATTATTTTTTTATAAAAGTATCACCATTTCAAGGTTCAAAGACTTTCCCTGTTACTCTTGGTCTTTGTGACTCTAGGCAAGTTACTTAATCATTCAGTGACCCTACGCAACACTCGAAGACAGCAGGTTGTTGAGTAGATATTTCTATGTTTTTGTCCAAGTTTCTTCCTGTGGAATTCCCCATAGAAATGAAATCACAATTCCAGGCCACCTATCTCCCCAAAAGCAATTAAACAAAATACCACAAGCATATGAACTACAGGTATATTCCCATTTCTATGTATTCTCCTGAACACTCTCATTATGATGCCTGTCAATATTTCTCTTTCCTTATAAAAGGGGAACCTAAAAATATAGTGTCTCCTGATAGACACTAGCTATGTGTGACTCTTGGCAAGACATTTAACACTGTTTGCCTCAGTTTTCTCATCTGTAAAATTAACTGGTGAAGGGAATGGCAAACCACCTAAGTACCTTTGCCAAGAAAACACTAAAAGTGGTCATGAAGATTTGGACATGACTGAAACATCTGAACTGTAGAACAACTTGGTAGACAACTTGTGGACATTTGTCTGACTTAAAACTTTCTCATTTCCTTGTGTTTCCTTCTGCTAGATCAGATGCACTTTATGGTATCATTTCTGCTGCAGGATTTTTTTTCTTGAAAGTTGTTCTTTTAGAGATTTAAATCTTTTGGTGGTAAAAGGGGAAGAGGAAAAAAAAGAAAAGAGAGAGACAGAGTTACAGATAGATACAGAGATGTAGACAGATACAAAGTGACAAAGACACAATGAGAGAAACAGGCACAGGAAGGAAGAGGAGGAAAGATAGAAAGGGTGGGGAGAGGAAAAAGAGAAAAGATAGAATAGGGAAGAGGAAGAGAGCAACACACAGAAAGAGACTACATATATGTATATAAAGTTGTCTTGAAGTTTTTTAAGGGAAAGTAGGCTTAATAAATGAAAGATGAGGAAAAGTTGGAAGGCTTTTTTATTTATATCAACAATAATACCTTTACTTTTATTTAGTATTAATCATTTTTTAAACACAAACCAGACAAAGGGAGGGAGGAAAAGAGAGAATTTGTTTATAGATAGATAGAAATACACACATGTAAATATAGATATATTTCTATATCCACATATATCTATATTCATCTATCATTTTATGAAATTGTGGAAGGCACTAGAAGGGGTATATATTTAAATAACGCTTACTCTTTGCCTCCATGGAGTCTGTAGTTAGTGAGCCAGTGAAAACAAAATTCTCGTTACTGGAATTATTAACTAAGTTGTGACTGATAAGAGGAAGACTGTGAGAAATGATTCATTTGGACCCCTACTCCATTCCAATAAGTATTAATCAGTTCATTGTGATTCTGTAAGGGATTATAATTATAAGCAATTAATGGTGATATACTCATCTGGTGATATGCATTTAATCAGTCATCTGAAATGGTACAAGAAAAACATGTATATATATATATATATATATATATATATATATATATTACATAAATCATACAGGGATAATTAGATAAGACAGGTTCTTATAGTAGGCCTTTATAGTAGGACTCAGATGTAATCCAATGTTCACCACTTGTTTACCAGTTATGAAGCTCGGTTGTGCAACCACAAAAATGCTGATGAAGGTATCTCCATCCTGCTTTGCTTGAATTCCATGTCTTAACCCAGGATGGGTGGGATGCCTTGAATTTTTGGAAAGTCCCCCAACTTCTTTTTGTACCTCTTTTATCCAACATGGTCAGGTAACCATCTTATGACCACTTAGTCTACAAAAATTACTTTTGCCTACCCCTCTTATGACTTCTTAGTCAACAGATGACCCTTCCCTTGTCCATCTTGTGACCACACATGCTGATGTATCTTGGAGGGTCAAGAGTGAGTTCTATCAACCAATGGGATTTTGTATTCTACTTGGACTCTTCTGAATATTTAGGTATCAAACCATATAAAAGTAAGGCCCTGGGGAAAAGAGGCATCTCAAATCATGAGGAAGATCTGAGGTCCCCTTCATTAAAGGGGGCCAGGAACCCTTTTATAATGAATTATTGTCTTGGAGCTCTGCCTCAGTCTTATTTTGTTGTTGCAAATTGGGCAATTTTGGATCCCACAGGACAAACAGTAATCTCCACTCCAATTGTTTTATGCCTCATATTTGCATGAAGGTGACCATGGCTTCTCAAAAGAAATGTCAACAGAGCACCAGCTATTATAGGGAATAGCAAATAGGGAATAGAGTGAATTGGCAGCTAAAGATAAACTGGGCCTTCTGTTTGAGGACCACAAAGTTTGGAGAAATATTTCCTTTCATGTTGTCTACAGGGTGATGAATTATTTTGTTCACAAGATTCTTGAGGATTCTGTATTAAATTTTTGAGATAATATCATGCTTTTAAAAGTCCAGTTAATAAATATTTCTCCAGAGTGTCTATGAGCAGTGCACTATGATAGGCTCAGGGAAAAGTAAATAAAGAGAGGTTTTTCTGATCCCTTTCAAAGCTCAGAAAACTCAGAAAACCTGCCTTCTCTGTCAAAGTGTAAGAGCAGCCCTTCTGCCACCTCTGTAAACCATACCTAGTAATGTAGCAAATTGGGAATTTGCTCAACTTGCTTTCTATGGTGGTAGCCTGACTGATAAGGGACAAATATATATATTTTTTCCTTATCTCTTCATGGTTTCTAACCTCATAAACACACATAGGCATTACAGTTACCAAAAACTGATTTCCTTCTCTAGACTCATGGGATAAAAGAATAGCACTTAGAGAGTAAGTTAATCCATTACATATAGGGCTTCAAGCATTATTCAATCTATCCTGTTTTCATAAACCCATCAGAGAAGTAAATTTGGCAATCTGTTCTGTAAGACACATTAAATTCATTTGACTGCAATATAAAGACAGAGGACTATACAAATTATACACAAATTAGAGCAAACGATTTCCTAAATAGAGGAACCTCATTTTTCTATTTTTTCCTTTGGTTTTAAGAAACAGTATGTTTTGGGGCATATAACAGTGATCTTGGGAGTCAGTTGACCTACGGACATTTCATTTGCTAGATATATCACCAGGACAAATCATTTCACCATTGTATGCCTCTATTTCCTTGAGAGCAAAATGCAGATTATAATATATATACTCTGTAATTTCATCTGTAAAACGGTATAATAATGTGAAGTATATTGACATTTGATTTAGAATTGACCATTCATTTATTTTGAAGGGATTTTTTTTAATGGAGGAAAGATAGGGTCGGACAGGCAGTCAAAGTGACCAATGAGAAAGAAGAAAGTGAGTGGGAGGAATAGACATTTTGTAGAGCCAATGATTTCTGAAGGCACATTAAAAGGCTGTAGTCAATCATTTTCTAGTTCTTGCCATCTCTCTGTAGTCACAGCTATTGATTAGCACGTATGTGATTATAGTCTTAACTAACAATGTTAATAAACAGTGTAGAGTTGTATTCAAATAAAATTGAACATGGCAAAAATATTCAGAACTAGTGCATAATAATTCTAAATAATATCCTCAAATAGTTAACAATGTCTTTTTACCAGCAGACCACAAAAACAATTTTTGTGTGTGTGTGTGTGTTCTGTGCCATGGAAGTAGCCTTCTTCTGCCATCTACAAGCTTTTCTCCTGCATAAGATCACTTTTCAGCATTGTTTTTCAATTAGCTTATTGCAGAAACAGCATGTGCATTCTAGTTATAAAAACTAATATTTATGATCACGGCCTTCCACAGAAGAGTCAAGTAGGATAATAATAATTATTTGGTGAATATATATGTGTATGTGTCTGTGTATGTATACATGTATGTATGTGTGTACACACATGTATGTGTACACTCATAACCATTCATTGATAGTAGTACACTTAGTAGGTGCGTGTGTGTGTATGTGGGAGGGATAGAATTTCTGATTCATTCTTTGACTTTGGCTAATGAATTGATCTTTAATGTTTCAGTATTTTTCATTTTTAATCTAGGAGGAATGTTAGTTTTAGAAGGTACCATAGAAATCATTTAGCCAATTCCATTTATTTTAAAGAAGCAAAACTTGGGTCCAAAATGTTTAAGTGGCTTGCTCATGGTCATACAGTGAACTAGGAGCTGAAGTTAGACTGAAACCCAGGTCATCTGACATCTAATTCATTACTCTTTCTTCCATTCCAACTGCTCTGCCTTCCATCCTCAGAAGGTAACTCAGAGGATTGAATGAGGTCCCACACTAACATGCTTCAAAGGCAGCAGGGACTGTACAAAGACAAGAAATTATTATTATTTTTATAACCCCAAACTACTTTTAATTTTGTGTTAACTGATCTCTTGTTACTTCCCTTCCCCTCCCCGCCCCCCCCCCCCCCCATTTTTTTCCCCTTTTTTTTTTTTTTGTATTATCTGTGGCTTAGACAAAAATCTGCATGCCCTTCTCCTGTCTTGTATTTAATTTAACTAGAGCATATGCCCACCCACTGGGGCAAGAATTTTATCTGATTTTATATTTCATATGCAAAGTGCCTAGTGCTTTTGACAATGTTTGTGCTGCTATTTTTGATAAAGCAACTGAGAAAACAATCTATAAAACATTTCCCACATGGTTGGAACTTTCCTTTCACATAGGAAAATGGTCTTCTGATGATCAGTAGGTGGCAAGCTTGCTACACCTAAATGTTGAATCCTTTTGGCCCAGTGGAATCTATAGCATGAGTTTTATATCAGGTGATAATTTAAGGAATCTTTAAATTTATCTTATTTAGTTTATTGCCAGATGGATTGTTTGTATATTTCTTATATTTAGTAATATAACAGCACCAGTCTTTAAAACTCTGCTATAAAGAAAAAGAAATAATTTCTTGCATACAAAAAAATACTAGATTCACATTTCTCTAAGTCACTTTGAGTTGAGAGAAAATAATTTTAGAGTGTTTTATTTCTATTAATGATGCCCTCCCCACTCATTGGTCTAGTCGACAATTTATCTTGAGTAGTTTGCTTTCGACTGGAAACCACAGGAGTAGAGGTACCATGGCAAAGACAACCTCAAAAGAAATTTGTCTAGTAAAATGAACTGGAAAAAAAAAGAGGATGTTTCAGAACTCTCCAGTGGTTGCCTTATTCACTGTGCAGTCTTCTTGTTAGTGGCTTAACAATCGACTATTTATGGTCAGAAAAGAAGAGAAAAAGAAAGGTAGAATATGAAACAGAAAAATGCAATATTTTAAGTTTAAGTTCTTGAAAAAAGGAAATAAACAAGATTAAGAAAAACTATGCATAACCTGAAAGACTACATATTTTTAATGCATTTGTTTGGCTAGTCTGTCTTGTTTTTGTTATTGTTGTTAAATATGGTGAAATGGTTGATGAAAGTAGTATTTACTAGTCATTTTTGGTTACTATTTGAAGTAGGATCCTCAAAGTATGAGTTTTTTAATTCATAAAATGGAAGGACCCAGAGACCATTGTGGCTTTCCCCTAGCTTCCAGGTTTTCAAATTCTGTTTTGCCCATTCACTGTAAAGTGTTTAGACTCTTGTGATGCATGGAGACATGGACATAGTGTTCTACTTTCTTTTGTTTCCCACAAATACTTGTATCATTTCAGGCATATATTACACACACACACACACATATACACACACACATACACTTTTTCAGAAGGATGCATAAGTTGACATACATATTGTTAATGCATTTTTGCTTAATGGGAGGATCTTTCCCATCCATTAATAGGCCCATGTAACTTGCTTGAGTCACATGAGTCTGTGGTAGTAGGAGCTTGCAAGTGGGTAGAGCAGGAAGGGTGGAGCAGACCTGAGAGGAAGTTGGTCAGAGGAGTTAGAGTTGAGGGAGAGAGAGGAAGCAGGCAGCAGGCTGTGAGTGTTCTTTTGTGGGAAGGCCCTAGCAGAGGGGAGGCTTGGGGATGGCCATGCCTCCTGCATTGTTGTTGTGTATAGATTTCTTTGTTGCTATGATAGATTTGGCTTTCTGGTGTTGGGATTGAACTTTCTGGTGTTTGAAAAAATGTTTGATTCTGTCTTCTATGTGGAGAGTCTCTTATAATTTATGATTCAAAATTATGCCAGAATATTCATAGCTGCCATAGGTTCTATGAGTATTGTGTTGGTGCTAAAACATAGCAGCGGATCAAAGAATGAATATTGTTATCACTTGAAGACCCATGTATTTACTAAACACCATGGGAAATAAAAGACAAAAGGAAAGAACACTGAATTTGGATTGGAGTCAGAGCTCTTAGTTTGCATCCCAGTTCCAGGGACTTCATTTTTTTTTTAAAGCAGTTGGGGTTAAATAACTTGCTCAAGGTTACACGGCCAGTTATTTTGTGTGTCTGTTAAGTATCTGAGGCTGGAACCGATCCCAGCTCTCCTGACTCTGGGGCTGGTGCTCTTACTCATTGCTCCACCTGGAGCTGGGACTTTATTCTTAATTGTAAAGTCATAGAGTTAGATTTGAGAGCCTAAAACATTGCTTTCAACTCTATATCTAGGATCCTATGATTCACTCACTTTTCATTGCCTTTTATCACTGAAAAACAACATGAAGGATCATAAGCCCAAAATTTTCTGAGTTGCTAAATGTGAACAACACAGTAATCAATGTTGTCAAGGATAAAAAGAAGTAGGGCACATCACTCACTCTTGTCCAAAAAGAACATATTTTGTTAGAATAGGCACACATACTTGGAAAGCTAAATAGCAATGCATAAATAACAATTGGAGACTGTGGTATAGAATTAATACCATATATAATATGATAATATAATATCAAAAAGTGATACATGCTTAATTGACAAAGTAATTACAGAGAAAATAGACATTATTTCTGGAAGGGGATGGGACAGGGAGGAGGACAAGGTGTGGAGGAAGAATAGAACAGGGAAAGGGAAGAACATACTGGATTGGGAGAAGGTTAAAAGCAAAAAAATAAAATAAAACTAGATGAAACAAAAAAAAATATCTTGTGTATTTCAGGACAGTGTATAAGTTATTCATTTTATGCCAAAGGATTTGGGAAAAAGAGTTAGAGATAAGATTGAAAAGGTAGTTTGATAAAGTTTGATAAGATAAAGTTTGAAAGACCTTGAATGACAAGATAAGGATTTTCATAAGATCATAGAAGAAACCTTAGAGTCATTTACTCTTATCCACTCATTGTATACTTTTTTGTGTGAGTCATTTCATCGGCATCCAATTCTCTGTGTCCCCATTTGGAGTTTTCTTGGCAAAGATACTAGAGTAGGCCATCATTGCCCAGGGTCGCACAGCTAGTCAGTGTCTATAGTTGAATTTGAACTCAGATCCTCCTGACTCCAGGGCCAGTGTTCTATCCTCTGACCCACCTAGCTAAGCATTTATTTTATATATGAGAATAATAAGGAAGAGGGGAAGTGATTTGCCCAAGGCCAAATAGTTGGTAAGTAGAAGAAATGAGATTTGATCTTAGATTTAATCACTCTAAATTCAGGGTTCTTTCCATTGTGCTGTATCTTGCCCCAGGCCAAATAGCTGGTAAATAGAAGAAATGAGATTTGATCCCAGATTTAATCATTTTAAATTCAGGGTTATTTCTATTTTGCTATATCCTGTAGGCAATAGATAGACATTCATATGTCATATGTATAAATTGCAGTTATAGTCTCTCCTGTACAATGGAATAATTGAAATGTCCAAAGTGTCCAGATGTTTGTTTCATGTTGTCTTTGAATCTTGGTGAGGTCATCACTATCCATGTCTAATACTTTTATTTTCAGGAATTATTGATAAAAAGTGATTATAATGTTTTAAGCTTACAATGTATTTATTTTATATCCATTCTTTCATTGATGCTAATGACAATACTGTGAAGATAATATATGTGAAATGTGCCAACCCAAGCTGATCAAAATCAACAACCATTTACTAAATAGCAAAACACTGTGTTAGGTGACAGAGATTAAATAGCAAAGCAAAACACAACACAATATATAATACCTTAGGAAAACTCACTGCCCCTTCCCCCCTACCCCCACTAGTGTGCTTGCTCTCTCTCTCTCTCTCTCTCTCTCTCTCTCTCTCTCTCTCTCTCTCTCTCTCTCTCTCTCTACACACACACACACACACACACACACACACACACACACACACACACACCACACACACACACAAACTCGCAAGCTCACAGTTGCCAGTCTTGTACCCTGGACGAAAAGAACCCCAGGTTCAAAAAATTGTGGATACAAACCATTTAACCTATATCTCAAAAGTTGCCCTTGGTGGGATTAGTTTTTGACAGTTAGCTAAAGGGCATAATTACTTCAAAGAAAATTATTCCCGAAAGAGTATTGTGGGAAAAGTGCAGTGGATACTCAGCACCTACCCAGGGTGGGGGTGGGGGAGGAGGGAAGAAAAACATCAATGAGGAGTGTGATAAATAACATGAGTTGGGAGAGTGATCTAGTACAGATACTGTAATGATAGGGTCCACATATAGGAGCAATTTACAGCTCTAACATTATCAGGCTGTTCCTCACTGGTTGATGTGGGCTTACTGTGCCTGCTCTGTGCCTTCTTGGTGTTAGCTTCTGTTTCCTCCAACAGAGGGAAGTCAAAGTCCTTGACTAAAAGACTGTTACCCTCTTTCTGAAATAATTTGATTATTTATCCTAGTACCAGAAAGAAACTTCTCAAATTCTGCTTCCCCAATGTTAGTTTTGAGACTTACTTACTATCAACCATATAGCAGGGTCTTAGTTCCAGGAACCAAGCAGTGTCCTCTCTCTCTTTTTTCACTGAAACACTGTCAACACATACAGTTTAGATCTGGAAAAAACAATATACTTGAATTTTCCTCTCAGGCTGCATGTAAGCACATATCTCTTTTGGTCATATGTTTCTGCCCTGAGATGCCAATGCTAAATGTGGGAGAAAGGAGAGAAGTCACCCCATTCCACCTCACCTTGCTGAGCTATGAAAGAGGAGCAAGTATTTCTTCTAAATTCAAAGATCCCTCAAGAGTACTGTCACTGAGCTGACTGTAATAGACTGCTAATAGTCTTACCCATTTCTCTGTCTTTCCAAATCCCTCTTAATTCTAGGGCCTTTCCTGTGCTAATTATTTCCATTTATACTGTACATGTTTGTATATGTTTATTTGTCTGTTTTCTCCTCCATTAGACTGTAAGCACCTTGAGGGCAGAGACTGTCTTTTGATGCTTTTTGTATCCTCAGTACTTAGCACAGTGCCTAATATGCTAACAGAGGTAGGGAACCTGAAGCCTAGAGGCTACATGAGTGTCTAGGTCCTCAAGTGCAGCCCTTTGATTGAATCCAAACAGAATAAAGCCCTTTATTCTGTAAAGTTTGGATTCAGTCAAAGATCCACACTTGAGTACATAGAGGGTCACAAGTGACTTGAGGGCATATAAGTTCCACACCCCTGTATGGTTTTAAGGTCAATAAATGGGTTTAAAAAAGACACTAAGGAAATACATGGGCAAAGTTAAGTTTATTTTATCTGTCAATCTTTAGTGTCTTACTCAGCCAATTTTGGACCCTTTCATATGCAAATGTGGACACTCAAAGTTTTATACCTTATAATTTTATCAAGTGGATTGGTGTGCTCAGCTGATTAGGGTCCTCTAATCAAAGTCTCACTGTTGAGAAAATTAAAATATTCCCTGCTTTCAAAGGGCATTTTTACCAGGTGTTACAATATGTAAATATAAATGCATATATATATATATATACATATATGCAAATACATATGTGTGTATGTGTGTGTGTGTGTGTGAGAGAGAGAGAGAGAGAGAGAGAGAGAGAGAGAGAGAGAGAGATATGAAAAAGGAGAGAGCACCAAGAATTATCAGGATCAGCAAGGGCTTACTATAATAGGACATGGCACAGGAGCTGAACCGTTTAATAAAGCTAGGGATTCAAAGAGTCAGTTATGAAAAGTGAGTGTATTCCAGGTACAGAGGACAGTCTATGCAAAGATACCAATTTGGGAAATGGAATGCTTTGTTTGGAACACTGCAATCAGGTCAGTGCGCTGCCTTACTCTTCCTATTAAATAATTATCTTGCCCAAGATACTCTGACTCTCAACCCCAAGCATTTTCACTAGTTTTCCCACATGCCTAGACCCTTGGATTCTCTCTTTCCTCTTTTCCATCTCCTGATTTTCCCGGCTTCCTTCAGGTTTCAGCTAAAATCCTACCTTCTGTAAAAAGCCTTTCCCAATCCCTTTCCTCCCTTACTGATAGTATCTTACCTTTATGATTTTCTCCAATTCATGGGAAACGCTGAGAACAGGGGCTGCTCTTTACCTTTCTTTTTGTCCACAGTACCTGGCATAATAGGTGCTTAATCATTTTTTTAACTTATCTTGAGTGAAGAGAATATGAAGGAGTAATGGGAAATACACATTGAAAGATAGAACAATTGTGAAAAGCTTTAAACGTTAAGTGCACTCTTTTATTTATTTGAGAGGCAATGCAATGACTAGGTAATGCAGGTTCTTGAGCAGGAACTTTGATCCGAGCTGTACTTTAGAAAGATTATTTTGACAGTTCTATTGTAAATGGATTAGAAAATAGAGGTCTATTTAGGAGAATATTGCAATAGTTCAGGTAAGAAGTGATGAGAGCTTGGACTTAGGTAAATTCAACTGGAATAAAATGAAGGGGACTAAATGTGAAATATGTTTTGTAAGTAGCTTCATCAAGACTTGACAGTTTATTGAACAAAGACTCATAAAAGTCCATCATATTTAGTAATTAACACATTATTGTTAAAGTTTGGAAAGAATAGTTGTGATTACCAGGTGAAGCACAAGTCAGTTTCTAAGAGAAAAAATAGTAAAGTAGTCAGTGGGAGAAGTGAAAGCAAGGAGTAGAAATGGCATTTTCTAGAAGGTTTACTATGAAAAGGATGAGTAATATAAAGTGATCACTTGAGGGGATGATAGGATCCAATGAAGATCTAAGTATGTAGAAGGCCTGATCCTGTTTAAGATGGTGGGAGAGTTGCCCATAGCTAAGAAGAAAATTAGATAGGAGAGAAGTTACTACCTCCCTGAGGAGTCAGGAAGAGATGATATTAAAGGCCAAGTAGAGAGAGGGTTCTAGGGTCTAGGTTGGTTAAGGGAAGGACTATCTCATTATCAGCATCCAGAGCAAAGGAAGAGAGAATGGGGGAATGATATTTGGGACTTTTGAATATAGATTGAATAAGATGAGAGAACTGGTAATAAATGGCTTATTTTTTCTTTATAAGATGAGAGAAAAATTGCTATTGAAAAAAAAAGAGTAAGAGAAATATAGTAGACATGAGGGAGAAAAGAAGTTTTAGGTAAGCAAGCATGGGGATTGCGTTAAAGAGTACTACTATTAACCCAAAAGAATTTGCTTCCATTTCCACCTATGAACTTTAATAATTGCTTAATCTGGGCAGTTAAGTGGTGCAGTAAATAGAGCACTGGCCCTGGAGTCAGGAGGACCTGAGTTCAAATCTGACCTCAGACACTTAACACAAAAAACTAGCCATGTGACCTTGGGCAAGTCACTTAACCCCAACTGCCCTCCAAAAAGCAAAATAATAATAATAATAATGAAATCCAGTTCATCTCCCGCCATAATGTAATGTAATGAAATGGAAAGGCAACTTCCCAAGGTTCAGCATAGGTGCTCTCCATTTTATTCAGTGACAAACCAAGAACAGAGAAGATCAAAACATGACATCATTCCAAATACAGCATTTACTAAGCTTGATTAAATAATCTCCAAGTACCACCCCACCCCAGGACCTTCCAATCATTCAATCAATTACAAAGTCCTTGTTCTAAATACCTCTCCACCCCTAGGCTGTACCTTCATTAAGTCCACCACAAAGCCCCTCTTCTCAAATGGAGATTAGTTTCCAAACATAACTAAAATACATTCATTTGCTCAACCATAGAACACAAAAAGGTCAAAAGTTCCCCACCCCTGGATCACAACTGAATCTACCCCAGAGTTACATCAAGTTTAAGCTCAGGACTTAATACCCAAATGGAGGTCTTTTCTTCATCTTGACACAAGGCAAGTTCTCAGCAATCTAGTTCCTGGGGAGACAAGGCTTAGCAAGGCCACAAGATACGTTGCCAGTCCCTTCATTAATTCATCCTCTGTCTGTAGAACAGTCCTAGAACCCCTGAAAACATTAGCAAAGCCCTCTCACAGGATTCCTGTAAACATACAACAAGAAAATCCTTCTTCAGGGCTTCTGAACCAACAGAAAGGTTCCCAGACCCCTGCAACAACAGCACTGCCCTTCACCAGTGGACAGTATACACTCTGTCTGCAGGACAGTCTCCAGACCCCTGCAACAACAGCACTGTCCTTCACCAGTAGACAGTATTCACTCTCTGTCTGCAGGACAGTCTCAGGGCTTCTTAGCCAACAGCCAGGTTCCAGAACTTCTTCAACAAAAGGACAGTCTTTCACCAGTGGACAAATCTGGCAAAACAACATCAAAACAGACAGACAAAGTACCAGCAAAACAGCCATGTCTCCTCAGTCCTTGGCGGCTCAGGGGGCAGGTCTCAAAAGTCCAGGGCGATTCAAAGTGGCCACCAGCAATTCTCTTAGCCTCTCTCTCCACGAGGTGCTGTTTCCAAAAAAAAAAAGTTCTTCTGCCTCTCTCTTGTCTCTCCAAATCTAC